>NW_015112648.1:339026-383841 GCF_001443285.1 Poecilia latipinna | reverse complement strand
AAATAAGAATTTTTACTTTTTTTTTTTTTTTTTTTGCTTAAAACTACCCTATGTATGATTTGTAGCCGAGGACGCATCTGCAGTTAAATAAATACTTCTAACATCAACATGAGCAAAGCTCAGCTCTTGACTTAGAATTAGTAGAGTGTAGGTCTAATCTGATGACTATTTTTTGGATTAACTGATTAACAATTGGATAACAAAATGTGCTTACACTGCAAAAACACAAGTATTTTTGGGCTAATTTGTAGTGCAAATATGTTAGTACACTTGAAATAAGACAAAAACTAACTTACAAGTAACTTTTAAACAAGATAATAGAGCTTGTTTTAAGTTAATAATTCCTTTATATTATTTCACCATTACAAGACATTTTATTTATGTGATAAGTGAAATAATCTGCCAATGGAACTAGTACCTTTTCATCAAAATGAAGGGATTAGTGATTTAAATCAAGCTCATATATCTTGCTGAAAAGTTACTTGTAAGTTAGTTGTGACTTATTTAAAGTTTACTAACATATTTTCACTAGAAACTAGACCAAAAATACTTGGTAAGATTTGTGTATTTGCAGTGTAATAGAACCAGGTGAAGTTAAATCTACGCAACTTGTGGAGTTCTTGGTAGAAAATATCTATAAATGAAAAATTAAATGGAAAATGTATTGATTTTGTTCTGATTACTGCTCTGAATATGTTGTTCTTTCAAGAATGGGCCTTTTTTGAATCCAGTCAACAAATCGATATCTAAATCAGCAGATGATTATGTCAATAACTGATTGATTACATTAATTGTTTCAGCTGTACTGAATGTGTTGAAGTGAAGGTTGGAAGTGTAGGTTCCTCTTTACTACAGCAGAGCCTCCACTTCATTGCTCCATATAGCATGTAGTCACTGTTTCCCACATTCTCTCACTACAAGCTAATCAGACTCTGCTACATTGTTGCTCAGTCCTGGCTCAACATAAATCCAACTCCACATGGAGCCTAAACACATTGAGGTGTCATAATCTAGCTTTAGTAACATCACATAATCTTGAAAAAGCTTTTCCATGAAAAATGAAATGACCTTTTACCCTAAATCCTCTATATCCGTGGTTTGCAACCTGCGGCTGCAGAGCCACAAATGGCTCTGAGCATCTTTCACAATGGCTCTCAACGACTTTACTGAAAATCATGAAGCATGAACTGAAGTTTTAAAATATAAATATAAAAACAAATGCTGGCTTTTACAGTTTTGAATCACGTTCATGGAATAACTGCATTGAATTACTACATTAGAATGACACTAAAAGTTGTCAGTAAAATGTTTTATACTTTTTTTGTCTTCATCAGGTTGGTGACTGCATACTATTTAACTACTGCAGTTAAAAACTAAATATTGAACTATGACATTTTAAACTAATAACATTTAGTTTTTATATTATGACAAACATTTTGATTTATTCCAGTTATATCATATCTACTTATGTATGATTTTTTTCATAAAAGCCTAATTAAGTTTCTGCTGTGTGACTGATTAACTTTACAGTCAATGCCCCATAAAGGAAAATGGATAATTTTTTTTATATTTTTTGGTAATATTTGAATGTTTTCCTCACTTTAAAACCTAATTTAAAAAAACTAAATAAAATTGTGATTCTATAAAAAAAAATCAATTCAATTCAAATAAAAATACACAAAAAGTATCATTTAAAATTACAAACTTCTCATAGTAGATATTTATCAAAAATTATAAGCCAAGTCATAGCATTTGCAGCTCTGAAGTTTTGTTGTAGCTCAACTGAAGGCAAAATGACTCTTTGGATTGTAAATCTTGTGGATGCAGCAGAATTACAGCGGTTGGTGAAATCTGAACCAGTTGGCCTGAACAGAACAAAGGTCTTCTGGGACATTTAAAGCATCAAGTGTCCATCCGATTACGCCGTCAGCGCTGGAACAAAATGTTCTGTAAACCCACCGCTGTTATTGCTTGCGTTCAACGTAGAACGCTGAAATAACTTCTTGACTCCCTGCAGAAACTTCCTGAAACAGTGTCATCACCGTGACAACCCAGGAAGTTACTGCAGTAGGCAACAAATGGAAACTGAACAGGTTTTCCAAAAGGACTCGAATAGGAGGAAGTTGGACGGGTTTTTCTGGTTTCAACTCCAACCTGAAAAGGTTCTACACTGAGGGCAGGAGTTTCTGACCCACATGTGTGTGTTGGGGGGTCATTTCTAATACCAATGGTTGAAGTTTAAAGTTGTTTTTAAGTCTATTTGGCTCTTCTGTCATAACAATTATAAAAACAACAAACAATAATACCCCCATCTAACTATTGTTAGTCCTTTTGCTTTCTTGGTAATGTAAATTTTCTGCTACAATGATAAAACCAAAAAGGGCATATTTTCCAATTAAATTTAATATTTGACTACTATCCTCTGAAATAGTATGTATTTTGATTCTATTTACACTATTTATATAGCAATATAGCTAATTAAACTCCCCATAAAACCACTGAATTAACCATTGAGAGGTTAATTCTACATTTCTTGTGTTGAAAGCACAATTTTACTCTGATTGGGAGACCGAATTACCAATCAGGTACTGGAAAACATTTACATAATCTCAGCTAAAATTTGGAATTTAAAAGACCATTTGATTGGATGAAAAGTTCAAAATAATTGATCAGTATTTCCCGTGAGGCAAAATTCACATTTTGCACTTTTTTGTACTTCTATTTCTGTTTCTATTGCCTCTAAAAACAGCCCAAGAGTAAAATTTTTTTTAAATAAAATAAATAAATAAATAAATAAAAATCACCTTGTCATTTTCTGACAATGAGTTAATGTTTTTTTTGAGTGTGTGGAAAAGGAGCCATCTGAAGAACTTCTTTCCACGGAAACTACACCGTTACCTAGCAACCCCAGCGGTGTCCAGCATCACCTAGCAACCCAAGTGGAGTTTTAGCTGTACAATTTGGGGAGCATGGCCAGCAGCAGCTTATTTGGATTTAAAGGGACAGAGGCCCTAAAACAACTCATTCTGAAAAGAGTTCAAGATAGGGAGAACTGACCAGACTAAAATCTCATTATCTAAGAATGATTTTGTGAAAAAAATGTAATGACCATGTTCTGTATAGCCCATAAACAAATTCTAATTATTCAAAGGAAGCATAATAGACCACCTTTAAGAAACATCACATTTATTTATATTTTAAACTCACCTTAATAACCTTAGGAAGTGTTTCTGGCAACATCATCCAAATGACAAAAATATCAATAACACTGAAGGTCAAGGCGAGCAGTGCTGGAGTTTCGTAGAAGACATTTCCTGTTGTTTTGGAGCTGACAGCAAAGTAAGCACCCATGAGAGGTCCAACGGTGAAGCCCAAGGAAAAGGCAACACCAATCATTGCCTGATCAAAAAAAAAAAAAATTACTTGATTAAAAAAAATGGAATTGTAACTGCATGAATGAGAAAACTGTTAGTATGAGAAATGTACAAATTTCTAATAAATTAATTTCTAATTATTCTAATTAGAATAATTAGAATAATTTCTAAGAATTTCTAATAAATTAAAATGGTAATTAATGGGAAAAAACTATAACTAACGGCAACTCTATTGTGGGTTTATAAAACTAAAACATACGGAAATTATAAATGTATCCTTTGTTTTTGTGTTTATGAATCTATGTATTAGCCTTTCAAACTGATGTGAAATAGATTTCCCCCCCCAGATTTTTATTATGTCAGCTGTCTGCAAATTATGGTACTTCATAATTTGGCATAATTCACAAGAGGCAATAAGTGAATGCATTTTTTGAAAATTATATCTTCTGTTGCATATTCATTACCCAATCAATGTATGCATAATCACAATAGAATACTTTGACTTTTTTGAATTCTGCACCTAAAAATTAACCAAAGTATATAAAAAAAACTAACACAACTAGTAAGACTAATAAAACGTAAACAATATTGAACTAATATTAACTAGAAAATACACACTAAAAACTAATTAAAACAAACAAAATGTTACAACAAAATAAAACTAATAAAAAAAAAAACCCAAACTTTGACCCACCATTCCTCTGTTCCGTGCTTTTGGACATGGCAGATCCGCCACGATGGCAGTGCAGAGGCTGACGTTTCCCTTACAAATGCCCCCAATTACCCGAAACAACAGGAACATGGTGAAGCTCCGGGAAACCGCCCAGACTGCGTAGGAGGCCGCCAGTCCTACCTGACAAACAAAGCACCCAATTAGCCCCAAACTGGTGGAATACGACTCACTGGATTTTATCATCGAAAACAAGAAACATTTGAGGTGTTATAGTGCCCTTCTTACTGTGGTGAGAATGAGGAGAGGTCGTCTGCCATGACGGTCAGACAGAGCGCCCGTTACAGGCGAGGACAGGAACTGTAGCAAAGAAAACAGCGACCCAATCAGACCTGAAAGACAAGATAAGGAGTATTAAACTTGAGATAATTCCTCTTTTTCTTCATCATCACTCAGCTCAAAAGTCTGAGTTTGACTTTGGATGAATCTCAGGTTTATGGAATAAAGGGATTGGAATAACTTACCTCCAAACAGAACAGAATTGTATTTCTTTTCCATAGGAATCCCAACAGCCTTCCTAAACCAGTCCACCACACTCTGCAGAGACTGATATGTGACATCCTGGCCCAGAAAAAAAACACAAAAACATCACAGAGAGGCCACTTCAGGGTGAGTCAGCACACACGCCTCCCAAACTAATCAAATTGTGTGCTAGTTATGGCTTTTATGGAACAAATTCTTCACATAAAACATCTTCTGTTCACAGCAGGACAGAAGTCTGAACACGTCCAAATTCCTGCACTTTTAAACTGAAGCCAAATGATTTTATTCTGCTGTCTTTAAACTGTTTTGAAATCCTACTGACCCCTGCTTGAGCATAATGATCCAAAATGGAAGGCAGCAGCGGCAGAATCAGCGTGAATCCCAGCAGATCCAGCAGCAGGATGATAAACACGATGCCGATGACCTTCGATGAGAAGGAGCTTCCATCTCCAGCTGCCTCATTCATAGCTGACGTTCCTGATTAGATTATTTCCTCTGTTCCTATGAAAGAGTAGAATGTAAATGTTGACATATCAGCAGACCCAAACATCTTGCAGCTCCAATTGCAGAAAACAGGGTAAAAAAGGTTACGATTCCAGGGAGAATACAAATCAAGCCACACTTTATAGGTTTTGTTAAAAATAAAAAATAGATAGCAACCTTATTTTTTTACTTAATAAAAAAAACAATAAGAGAAAACATGTTGAAGTTTGTGGTTGGAAAACAACAATGTGAGTTTTTTTGAGTATGAATACTTTTGTAAAGCAATTTGATATTTATTTAAAATGAAAATTGAAAGATAAATAACTTAAGTGTCACGACAGTAAAAGAAAAAAACCAGACCACAAGAACAAACTATCACTTTGAAAATTGATAAAGTAAAGGCATCAAAGTAGTAGTAGGATTATGAAATATAATAGTATTAAAATACTTTTTCTTAATCTATTATTTGGTTGGAGACAAAATGAACTTTTTTGTAAAGTTTATATGGATGCTACTAAGAATAATTTCTAATAGTAATGTAATTAAAAAGCTGTAATATAAATATTTAAGGAAATACTTGCAAATACAAAAATGGCGATCCGTTTAAGAGCCAGAAGAAATGTTAAGTGAACTATGTCTGTAAATCATCACACTCAGTATTCGCAGTCTTCCAGTAAGTTATCAGGAAAGAGACAAAGTGTGATCAAGGAAGAAGGAAACAATTCTTGTACATGTTGTAAACCTGCCTTTCTGAACTCCTCGTTCCAAAAGAATCAAACTCCAAATCATACATTCATTTTCACGACTTTTCGTGTTCGCAGAATCAAGAACCGATCGACACGTATCAGCATCTCCCCTTTCGAGCAACAGGAACACAAAAGGAACTTTACCTACAGTATTTCCGTCAGCTGGGTAAGCCGCAGTAGTTGGTCCCGCTCAGAGGAGTCGATAAGGTTTACCTTCTCCACCTCATCGGTCCTCCACTGTGGATCCATACCAGGAACTGCCGTCCTCTTTCATTTGGATGACAAGAATGTGGCGTAATCAGCGCAGCCGCCCGAAACCGCTGCCTTCAAGGCACCGTCGTAAGCTCGTAATTTTGAGTTTCCACACGAACGCCGTAGCCCAATCGTGCTATGCATATTAATTTTTTTTAAGTGGTGTATTTTCAACCATTTGGACACCTAAAATTTTAGCTTAGCATTTGGACACAATTTTATTTTGGTTTCAAATATTAGCATTAACAGTTTTGTATAATTTTACACATCAAATTTGTTGGAATAAACTGACCAACAAAGACATGACTTATTTTATTATTGCACAAAAATACAACAGTGAAATTGGCAACGAAATGTCGTCTGAAAATAGTAAATTATATGTATTTAGCAATATATTATTTGTATATTTATAGGCACACTTGCAACTTTTCTATTTTTTTCTGTGGCCAAGCGTCATGTCGTTTCCAATTTCACTGTTGTCAGTGCGACGATTAAACAAGTCAAAAAGAAAACTCTTATGAAAAACATTTGTTTATATATACTGACTTTCTACAGAGGGCTCAGTTAAATGAGGTTAAAAGTAGTAAATTTTGACAAAAATAATTTTACATCAAGGTCAGGCAGATGCTAGCATACTTGCTATGCTAATTTTAAGTTAGCGTAGCGTAGACGTTTATGCTAATATAGTTGTGCAGTAGTTGCATTTAGTTATTTCTCTGAATTATTTTTAATTTTTATCTATAAAATGCCAAAATGTAAGTATAATTTTATATTTTGATTCATCTGATGTTATTTTTAAATATTAAATGATTTATGTTTTAATCTGTTAGTAGCCTCTTTACCTAATACCTTTTTACTCTTAATTTCTTCTATGGCTACTTTTTATTTGAGTAAAAATATGTTGCAACTTTTACTTGAGTACAACTCTAACCACCTCTGACTAGCACACAAGTTACAATATTTGGACAATTGTTTATAGGTTTGTCAATTTACGACTCAAAATGTTCATTCTATAACTATGAAATTGTAGCTAAAATTAAAACATGAAATGCCATTGAGTGTAAAGAATCTGTACTACAGTTTTACTTCTGAAGTTAACCTCAAGCAAGAATTGCAGTCTTCACTTTCATTTTATTAGTTCAAAGTACAATGCAAGTGGGAGAAATTAATTTAATAACTATCGAAATGCAAACAAAATGCTTAAATCTAAAGGTTTATTGAAATAAAAATAGAACTAAATAGTTAATCTTAATAAAATTCAAAAAAGCAAAAGTGCCTTACTGAAGCAGAGGCACGACCTACAATCTAGAATAAAGTCAAAGCTTTGAATTCAAACACGGTTCACAGTGTTAATGTCTGCATATTTTACAGCAACAGTGTTGGAGTAATACCTTCTCTGGAACTGCAGTTAAAATATAAATGAATAGTGACATTTTTAAACAATAGAAAACCATTTCAACTTTAACCTTTCAAGACAGGTCACATACAATACTGTCATCCTCCTATTCTAAAGTTTTATTTGCTTACTGTTGATGTATAAAACAGCAGTTGTATTAAAAAAATATTTAATTAGAAAAGGATAAAAAAATCTAAAAAAAAAAGGGGGCTGCATAATCGTAACAGTGGGAACAGTCTGAAAACAAAGAGAACAGTAAAATACTTGTATCAGAGAACTTGTATCAGAGAACATAATGGGAAACTTTATACTCCATGACGTAAAATGTGGCGATTCAGTTCAGAGATGTTCACGAGGTTTCGTCCACATAGTTCACAAGTAAACAGTTTCTCGTCATGCGGAAGCTCAGCAGCTCCATCCATGGGGGCGAATGCATCTAAAAACAAGAGGTTAATCATCATTAAATAAGCTATCTTTTGAATTTTATCATCTCATGATATTAAAATGTCCAGAGTATTACTGCTTTACTAGGAATAAATAAAAAATTAAAATTATGAGAATAAAATTGTACTAATATGAGAATAATCATAATATTTCTGAAATAAAGTCATAATAGTAAGAAAATAAAGTCGAACGAGAATGAAGTCATATTTAGATTATAAACAATATTAAGAGAATAAAGTTATACGAGAACAAAGTCATAATATTACAGGAATAAAGTCAGATTACAACAATAAAGTTGAAATAATAAGAGAATAAAGTCATGATATTACAAGAATAAGGCCATAATATCTTGGAATAAACATATGAGAATAAAGTCATAACATGTCATGAATATGGGAAACGCCACATTCACAAAAAATGACTTCAAGAGGACAGATATTAAAGTAACCAATTTACTTTTAATACTTCAGAAGAATTTTTATTAATCCTGTAAAACTATCTATTATTGTTCTAATAATAGATACAAATTTTCCAAGAAGAAAATTTTAATATTTTCTATATTTATAAACGAATGACAGTTCTGTGTATTAAATGACCAGGTGGTGTCAATTTGCATATGAATGCGTATATGTAGGTGCAGATAAGATTTTGATTGTTAGAAACCTTTGTGGTTGTGGTTGGATGGGCAGGAAACCAACATTAAAAAAAATATAAATAAACTTAGTACTAAGGACCCATTACGGCAATGTTTACCCTCCCATTAGGGCCGGACAATAAATAAATAACAGACTGACACATGATCAATATCAACAGATAACACGTAATTTCACTGAACTCCGATCCAGAACCGCACAGCATTCTGGTGGATGTACAAAACATAAGAAAAACAATCCTACCATCATGAAGATGTGGAGAAACCTGAACCTTGCACTCGTTCTTCTTGTTAACTTCATCTTCTCCGCCCATCTTCTCCATTTGCTCATCCTCCTTTTTCTCCTCACATTGTTCGAGATGGGGCGGCTCTTCCTTCACACACTCCTCAAGTACTGCTTTCTCTCTGTTCGGTTCAGATGCATCCTTAATGATTTTTGGACTCTGGCTTTGCTCCCGTTTAAAGTTCGCCAATAAGCTGCCCAAACTCCCCCTGTGGCTCAGTTTGAGTCGAGTATGACTGGGGGAAAGCGTCAGCAGATGCGGCTCAAACCTGAAACCATCTTGCAGCTTTGACACGTTTCCCTGTGCAGAATTCATTTTTGCTGTGGCTGGATTTACGATAATGTCTTGAATTTTGAGGTTCTGGGCCAAAGATGTGCTGCAAACTTTATCGGTTTTCTCACTGTCTGCTCCATTTCCCACTGTTGTTTGTCCCATTTTAACGGTTCTCTCCAGATCTGCTCTCTTGCGCAGGCTCCTGTCTTCATCCAGCAGCAGGACGTGACGCACAATGTCGTCTTCTACCATCGCCTCAATGCTCTGGGATTTACAGTGATTCTCCGTAAAATGCAGCCCATCGGCCTTTGCATCTGTTATTTTACCAGATGTCAAACTCCTCTGTGCAACTTTTTCATCCTGTCCATCAGTCCATGTGGTTTGGTTCTTACTGCAATCATCGTATTTAATATCTGCTTCCTCAGCCTTTGGTTCAGTATTTTTTTCATGCTGCTCTTTTGCAGATTGATGCAAGGCTACATTCTGGTCTTGTGCTTGTGAATCCTGCTCGTGTCTCTGCAGGACAGAAGTGTTTTGCTGAATAATATCAGAACCAGAACCGTTGGCAGGTGTTTTTCCATTTTCCTCCCACCCCTCAGGTTCATATTCTTCCTTCATTGGAAGCATCATGTTCTCTGTGGAGCGGTAATCTGGAACGCTGTCATTTTGTGGAACGTTGTCACGATCAGCGGTAAATTCCTCGGCTTCCAGCTCGTTGCTGCCGGAGCCGTGGTTAACGACGGTTTCTGGTCGGGAACCCATCCTCGCTTCCAGCTGATCCAGGCTCACCTGACCCACAAGCTCATGGTTTCTCAAAACCTGCAGAAAATATTTAAATATTAATCCAGAACTCTTCATGAGTATGCAGATATGATGGATATGATGGATGGATATGATGGATGGATGGGCAAACTGGTGGATGGATAGATAGGAAAATGGATAGATAAGATTTTATTTTCACAATCTGTTTCAGGTATTGATGGAAATAGCTGCATATCTCAAACGAATTCCTTAAATGTTTCAGGAACAACAAAAAGTGAATTAAAGCAAAAGCTACTGATCTCTGAAAGTATTTTTATAGAATATTTATTTTAATTATCCATCAGCTGGAGAGTCCTCAAACACTGGGTTTACCATTTTAAGTTTCAAGGTTAAAATCAGTTTAATTCCAACCAAAAGCTACAATAAAATCTGTCCAACACAAACTTTTACTGAGTCTAGCTGCTCACCCAGCAGACAGCTGGGTGAGCAGCTAGACTTCAAGGAATGTCAGTGATGCAGAGAAGACGCCTCCTCACCTGATGCTTATCACTCAGGTGTGCCTCCAGGTCTGTGAGTTGAGTGCAGTCGAAGTAGCAGAGTCGACACTTGTAAGGTTTGATGTCGTCGTGCCTCATCATGTGCAAGCGCAGGTTTTCAGCGCTACCGCTGCTGAAAGTGCATTTGTGACAGCGGAAGACGATGCCTTGTAGGTAACGGGAAAGTTTTGGGCGGCGAACTTCTATGGGCATGACACGCTCCTCTGAAATGAAACAAAAAAAAAAACAAAAACACACACAAAGCGGGGTTGAAAATATAACGACACATCAGAGGGCAGGAATCTCTTAGAGAGCTTGGCGCACCTCGATGCAAGACGATGTGGTCGATCATGTTGTTCTTGTTCTTGGTCTGGTAGAGGCAGAATGGGCAGCGAAGGTCCTTCAGATGAGTCGGTTTGGACTGGCAGGTGGAGTGGCCCGTCTCTATGTGCATCTCCATGTTTTTCCTTTTTAACAAGGAAAAAGTGCAAACAATTAATTAGATTAATCAACTCCTGAAATAATCGTAAACTAATTTAGTAATTGATTAATCGGTAACTGGAGTGTACAAACTCAAAAAAAGATTGCTTTTTTGAGCAGTAAGAAAGTCAAAGCTGGACTAAAAATGTAAATTTTATTGCATTTAAAATAAAGAATCCCTTTGTAAATATTTTTCACCAAAAACTCTTCAAGTGGCGTAGTTTTAGCTTCACATTCTGTAAAAGGAATTTCCTACTAAGAATCTTTTGCTATCCAGTTATTAATTAAATAAAAATTACTAGGCAAGTCACAATAATCAATAAATCAATTTATTGAATAAAAACCAAAACACCAGTCTGAGAGGTTAGAGTCCTTGTCAAACGGCGTTTTGACTAAAGTACAAAAGGTTGGAGTCCCAGTTGACGGCGTCTCAACTAAAGTTCTACAGCTTTTTATTTCTCTCTCTCACTGTTAACGTTTTAAGTATGTTTTTTAAATCTCTTTCTCACATGCTGTTTTTATTTTAATTATGTAAAGCACTTTGAAATGCCTTGCTGCTGAAATGTGCTATACAAATAAAATTTGATTGATTGAATGAATGAATTAGCCATTTTTTTGAAAGACAATTTTGTTTACAGAGACTTTATTTTATTTGTTGTTTCGTTGTGTTCTTGCACTATTTTGTCATTACCAATATATTAGTTGAAAATGTCTCAAAACAACAATATTATCGCTTGTTTGCTGGAGGACAATGTATCCTCCAGCAAAATGTGTTACTGTGAACTGTTGGACATGTCAGCTGAGCAAAGTCGTAAAAAACAAAGAACAGTTCTCACTGAGACCCGAGTCCTACCGTTCACGGCATAGAGCCGTTGAAAAGAATCAAATTTCTCCTAAATGACACACCCCAGCAGGTAGAACCTGGGTTCCTCTGATCATAAAAGCAATCTTGGAGTTGTTTTCTTTCCACCGATATCTTCAACTTTTGTTTAAGCCACTTATCCATTATTATTTTTAACCAAAGTCATCGGTAAGCTAGCTGTAGCGTCGCACTTTGAGATGACCTCACGGTAAATTAACGGTCGTTTACATGCAGTAACCCGGGGACCACTAGGGGGCGTCCAGGGACCACAGTTTGAGAAAGACTGATCTAAATGTTACTGATGCCACATTTGGCTGCAGCTTACCTTAAACCCGTGTAAAACTCGCAGTCTTTGCACCTTAGGATTTTCTTCCCGTGCCGGTTAGCGTAGTGCCGCCGGATGCTCGACAGGTGCTCCGTGTTGAAGTTGCACATCTCACACTGAAGGTTTCCGTCAGACAAACTGAGTTCATGCAAATTCATGTTAGTTTTGTCCACATTTCGTGCCATCAGGCTGTAGTGGGTCAACTGCCGTTGAACATTTGGAGGCTCCGAGTACGACTCTGTGAATTCTGTCAAAAAGTCCAACTGTGTTACCACTTCAGCAATTAAAAAAAAAAGAAAAGAAAAAGAGTAATTCTGACAGATTACATAAATTAAATCAGATTTAAGGTGAATAACTTGCCTTCTACATCCTCTGGTTCTTCATTGAGTTCAGGCAAGTTGTACAGAAGCTCCTTGTCTGAACTTTGAGAAATCTCCTCGTCCTTAGTGCTCATTTCGATGATTTCCTTCTCAATGATGTCTGTGAATTTGGAAACAGAGAAAACCAGATATTAAACTTAAGCAGCACTATTTACTACATTATAAGTACAATGCAGTTAAAACCAGATATTTACATACACTGAATCAAAAGACAGAAACATTTTTTTCTCACTGTCTGACTTTAAATCAGACCAAATTTTTCTTGTTTTAGCTTAGTTAGAATTACCAAAATTATTTCTATTTGCTAAATGCCTGGCAAGAACACTTTTTACAATTTCTTTTATAACTTTACTCGGTTCGGGCCCAAGTCTCAAACCTCTGCCTGGATATTTTTGCTTATTTTAATTGTACAAAGTTCTTTAAATGTCCTGTGAGTAGATAATTTTGCCCATTTCTCTATGACAACTGGAACCTTCAATATCTAGCAGTTACTTACAATTAAAAGAGTGTTTCATCAGATTAAAATAAAGAAAAACACGTTTCCTGCATGGCAGAAGAGAAATTGCAGTAATAAACCAATATTGACTGGAAAGCATAATGTCTCCCCTTTCAGAAACCGTTGGAAATGTTCAGATACCGGAAAGTGTCACGGAGTTACGGTACCGCAAAGTTGGCTTGTAAAAATGTGTCGTTGCTGACAAATTGAGTTAAATAAAAATAATTTTGGCTATTATCTCACCTGTAACAAGTACTTTTTATTAATATTAAGGGTTTATTAACTTAAAACAAGCTGCTATTTCTTGCTGAAACGTTACTTGTAAGTTAGTTTTGTCTTATTTCAAGTATATTCAGATATTTGCACTAGAAACTAGACCATAAAAACTTCGTAAGAATTTATGTTTTGTAGTGTAACTTATGTCTAAAGATATTCTCTTCTCCTGTGTGTGAAATACTGCTGGAAAAAAATACTAATTTAGTTGTAGTTAAATACCTTGTTTAATAAAAAACAAATCCAATCAAAGTGGAAGTACTCAGTAGATTCTAACCTTGATGGTTCTTCAGAAAATGACTTTGCCAAAGTGCCATGAAATTCGTCCGGTAAGCACAGCAGCCGCAGCGGTAAGGCTTCAGAGTCTCAGGTTTATGGAGGAGGTACTTTTTAATGCTGGTGGGAGAATGAAAACACACACTTATTAAGAAAATGAATCACAGTTAATGCTTAGAAGCAATATAATTAGAAGAAAATCAGCTTGACCTGCTGATTTTTTTTTTTTTTTTTTTGCTGAAGTCATTAAAAATAGCAGCAAAGTTGCTAACATTGGCAACAGTGGGGTGACTATTGTTAACTCTACAAGTCTATCAGTCAGTCCTCTCTCACAGAAGAGCAAAAGAGAACAGTGGCTCATTTTTAGACCTTTGTATAGTTATGCAAGATTAGTTTGACCAGTAAATATCACCAACCATCCAAAATTAAGGAAATCAGTCCAATTGATCAGTGCACCCCTCAAAATTAACTTGGGTATTTTTATAAATTCCTATGCTAAACATGTTATTTTCTCACTACAGTTTAAAGAATTAAAACAGGTTTTATTGTACAAAAATAAATATTTTTAGTGTAACCTTTTATTTTAAAATAAACACAGTGTGTGTTATTCAAGAGGAACTGCCGACTGCTGAAGAACGTATGGTTACCAGAATTATCATCACATTTTTTAGGTTTGTCCAAAGGTTCTGAATTACTGGAAAGAGGTGATTCCTGTTAAGGAATGGAAAGACGCGACCGTGGTTATTTATAGGATGGGGGGGGGATTGCCTTTTCTGCAAATCTGCACATTTGTTCAGCACTGGGAGAAATGGGACAATAATGCCAGAAAATGTAAATCCAATTTTATTTGAAGTAAATGAGCAACTAGCTAAAATATAAAAATGTTACTTCACTGCAGAAACACAAAATTTTACCAAGTAATTTTGATCTAGTTTCTAGTGCAAATAAGACAAACTAAGTTAAAAGTAACTTATCAAGATATAGAGGCTTAATAATGAAAAAGTACCAATTCCAATGGCAAATAAATTAACTCATGAGAAAATGCCTTGCTAGAAGTGAAATACTCTGCAAATAGAACAAGAACATTTCCATCACTATTAAGGATTTACTTACAACAAGCTTATATATCTTATTGAGAAATTACTTGTAAGTTAGTTTTGTCTTATTTCAAGTGTACTAAGGTATTTGTTCTAGAAACTAAACAAAAAATACTTGGTAAGATTTTGTGTTTTTGCAGTGTTAAACATGGCTACATGTTAATGTTCCCTTTCTATTTTCTGATTATTTTCACAAAAAAATTTTGTACATGTTGAAAAGGGGAGAAACATGAGACGAAATATTAGTTGATCTTTTTCAGATTTATTTAGAGTTAAAGAGCGTTGATTGTGTTTTTGTTTCCACCATGGGAAAATAAAAATAAAGTAAAACAATGGGAAAATCCTAAACATTTCATGATATCAGTTTTTCCTTACTTGTTTTTGAACTCCGTGTTGACCAGATTGTCCAGTTTCTTAATGGCTCCCAGGGCTGCGTGACTCCGCTCATGTGACCGCAGACCTTTGAGCGACATGAACGTCCGCTGGCACCGTTTGCAGGTGTGTCCGGCCTCTGGTGCTTCAGCCTCCGGATCGACATCTGGGACTTGCGACGACGACGATGGAGGACTGGAAGGGAGGGTCACGACCTCTACAGGTGCACCTGTCCAGTGGCTGAGCTCTGCGATGGTTTCAAATGTGGGCAGTTTATCTTTTTGTTGAGAGACCTGAAAATTAAAATCGCAGAAATTAAACTTGCAACTGCAGCTGGAAGATATGGTAAAAGATGAAAAGCAGAGCAAAAACAAAAAAGTATTTTTGGACTAGTTTCTACTGCAAATATCTTAGTACTCTTGAAATTAGACAAAATGAACTTACAAGTGACTTTTCAGTAATTTTCAGAGCTTGTTTTAACTCAATATTTTTAAAAAAACTTATTCCACTGGCAGATTATTTCACTTATAACAAAGCATTTTCCCCATAAGTGAAATAATCTGCCAATGCAGCTAGTACTTTTTCACAATTAGGGAATTTTTTTCACTTAAAACAAAAGTGACTTGTCAGTCAGTTTTGTCTCATTTCAAGTGTAGTAAGATATTTGAGTCAGAATTCCTTTTAATGTCATTGAAATTTTAAAAAATAGCAACTCTCGAAGAATCAGAACTGGGATATTCAGCATAAATAAATAGATAAATATAGATAAATAAATATAGATAAATAAACAAATAAATAAAATAAGGTTATAGATGGGTTTGCTGCGTGTAGTGCTACAACAGCCCTTGGGTAGAAACTGTTTTTAGGGAGGCGTTTCAGGGACTTTACTGGAAACTAGACCAAAAATACTTGGTAAGATTTTGTTTTTGCAGCGAGGTGAAGAGTAACTCACCTTAGGAGATGGGGGATCTGCTCTTCCACTGGCAAAGGAAAGTTTTTTTTGCGAGGCCTCCATCTTCATCTGGTCTCTGTGGCGATCCAGGTGTCTGGTGAGATATCTAATTCCATGCAGATTCTTCCTGCAGAAGTTGCACTTGTAGAGCCCCGTGCTTTTCTTTCTCACTCCAAATGACACCACCGTGAAGTCAGATTTGTTGCTCAAGTGATGAAAGTTGTTATAATGTTCAATCAGCAATTGGGACGAGTCAAACATCGAGTTGGGGCATTTCTTGCAAATGAGATTTAGCTGTTTTTTTAACTCAATATATCTAAAGAGGAAGTTGTTCTTACGTTTGTTATACTTTTCCAACTTCTTATAAGTACTAAGCGCATCCAGTTTGTGGAAATATTTGTAATGACACTGGAGTTTTTTTCGTGTTAAAGACGAGTAAGTACACAACTCGCACTTGTAAGATGAGAATTTTTTCAGCACTATCTTTAAGGGAGCTGCTTTTCCATCTTCCCTCTGAAGCTGGGCAGATTTTTCTTCTGCTTCATCTTTGTTATCTTGCTTCTCTGCTTCTGAGAGAAGCTCAGAAACGGCTGCAGGCCCATGTTCATTTCTACAGTGGCTTATTAGTTTCTTGATTGACGGATGAATTTCCGGACAGCTTTTGCACATGTACCCTCTTTTATAGGAGCCTTTGCCTTTGGAGCACCTCACAATGTTGGAGAGGAGTATTTCACCCGTTTCCAGTTCATCTGCTCTCACAGTAAAGCTTGGGTGCTTCATCTGGCAGTGGGTGAGAGTCCCGTGGTAACTGGTATTCACATATGGACAAGTGGGACATTTATAGACCAGCCGTTTTTCCGAGTTACTTTGCTGTTGCTGAGATGACAACTCTTTCTTCTTCTGAAATGGCTTGTAAAGTGGAATGAAGTATTTCTGAAAGGCACCTTTTCCATGAGTCCTGGCATAATGCTTTGCAAGTCGTCTTTTAAAAGGATACGTCTGTGAGCACAACATGCATTTATGTATGCCGTCCTCTGGAGCAGCATTGTTGTGCTGCTTAAGCATGTGACTGTTCAGTCCAATGTGTGTGCTGCAGACATAAGGACACTGTGGACACTTTATCTTGATGTAGACCTTCTTGGTGAGAAGCGAAGCCTTGGAGACAGACTTAAGCGTTCTATTGGGCTTAGCCAGATTGATTTTAAGGCTCAGCTTTGGTGTAGAAGAAGCTGGTTTGGTCACGCCACTCGTGGTCTCATTGTGATCTTTTTCGCGGTGCCTTTTCAGTTTATCCAGCGTTTCACAGATTTGTGGGCAGGTTTTACACATGTAGCCACTAAATTTTGAAACTTCATCAAAGCTGTTTCCTTTTGTGAAGTCATCACAATCCGACAAACGTGCCGTGTCCAGATAAAGACCGTCCGCCCTGGAGGTGGAGGTTGGATGCCTCATCTGACAATGAGTGAGGACTCCCTGATGACTAGTGTTGAAATAGTTGCAATATGGACACTTGTAGACATGCACATGCCCTTCAATTTGTTCGGGTTGTTTTTTCACATTTCTGCCGTTAAGGTGTTTTATTCCAGTGTGAACGCTCAGACCGTGCTTGTTGTGAAATGTCGCCGGGCATGAAGGGCACTTGATCACATCGGCAGATGAAGTTTCTTCATCTGTGTCTTCAAGAGGCACTTGGAAAGATTCAAACAATCCTGGCATTTTGCTGAGGTCATCCAACTCGCTCTTTTCTCTTTTGCCTTTGTCACTTGGGGAATCTTTTACCAGCGAAGGATGAAACTTGTTGCAGTGGCGTGTAAGATAGCGCTGTGCGTTACTTTTGAAAGTACATAATGTGCAATGGTAAAGCCGATCTTGGTCTTTTTGTGAACTTTGGGATGTCTGGCCTTTAGAGACTGATTTTAGTTCAGTTTTCTCATCTTTTGAATGTAATTCTTTGATACCGACAAATAACCGAGCCTTCACAGTCCCAAGGCTCATCTGCTTGCAGCCCGGATGTCGGTCCTGGTAGTGTTTATGGACCACTTCCGCTTTTTTGTGACTGAAAACGCACCATTCGCAGTGATAGCCTGATTCTAACGCTCCTTTACGGAAACAAAGTCTTAGAACGGCTGCAACTGAGAGTTTTGAAAAGTGAATTTTCCTCATATGTGACATCAAAAGGAACACATACTGAGTAGTAAATGTGCAGTATTTGCATGGAAGCTTTCTATGTGTTTCGGTGTTTATTATTGAGTTGGAAAAGGTTTTGGAAGACATGTTTGTTGCTTCTTTTTTGCCCTCCGGTTTCTCTTGGTTTGCAGCTGACTTCAGAGGAGATTTCTGGAGCTGTTCAAGAACCTTTGATGTGTACTGACGAATATCAGATTTATTGAAAGGTTTGCAGTGTATTCTGGAGTAATGGTGTGCTACTTCAGTCAACGATCTGTGTTTATAGTTGCAAGAGTGGCAGAAGAACATGTCCTTGTCCTCTTCTGTTATTATCGGAAGAGGTAATTTTGAAGAATACGATCCGTTCTCTTCAATCTTCTCACGGACCAAGGCTGAATATTTCAGAATACTCTTCCGACTGGAATGTTTGTATTGGTGGACTTTGTTTTGATGAGCAATGATTCCCTGTGTTGATGGATTTCCAAGATTGCACAGATGGCAGAAGTATAATTGGTCTACATGCACACTGACTTCAGTTTTTCTAATCTGGGTTTTAGGTTCATTGCCATTTTTTATGTGACTAGTTGTTTTAAAAGTGATTGGACTCTTATTTTCAATCACCTCAGCGCTATACTGTATGATGTCTTCCTTTGATAAGGGCATATGGGCAGCATGTTTTGCATTGTGATGGCCGATAACGCTTCTGATTTGGGGACTTGCATAACTGCAAAACTGACAGTAGTGCATGTCCAGAGGTGAACTACATAAAAATTTGTCAGATTTAGACTTGGTTGTTTCCATGTTAGGTTTAGAAGGTGACATTTTGGTTGTGCTTTCTTTTTTTGAAGACTTCACACATTTCAGTGTGGAAATCTCTGGTGTTTTCAGAACAGCTTTTGATGGAAGCTCTGACTGGGACAATTTACTATCATTTTGCAAAGCCGGTGCAGGTTTGTGTTTTACTTTCTGTGAAGACGCCGTTTCATCCGTTGTTTTTCTTATATGTTTTGAGGGGGAGCTCCCTTTTTTGGCATCATCCGCTAGAGATTTAACATTTTCAATTCTCAAATGGTCTGGAGAACCTTTGGGAACTTCGGGTGTCGTAGCCTTCTCTTTTATTTGTACTGTGGATTTTTCTTTCTGTAAACTTTTTTTCTCAGGCGTCATTGCACGAGCTAACTGTTTGATTTCATCTAATGAAACAGATTTTTCTGGGTGTTTTTTCTGGTAGTGAACCTGCATGGCGACAGCTGACTTGTGCTCAAACTGACACTTGATGCATTTATACAGCATTGCGTCTGGCCCTGTGGAGGTTGGAGGTTGGCGTGAAAGTGTAATTTCCACCTCTTTATGTGGTGTGCTGGTTCTCTTGGGAGGAAGCTCCACTGACTTTTCTGGGCTGGATGTTTTTTCACACATTTTCTGACATTCCTTCACTAAATATTGACAGAACAACAAAGAATTGTCCACTTCCCAAGTCCGATGCTTCTGCTTGTAATGGTATCTTAGGTCCCTCACCTCGCTGCAGGTGAATGTACATGTGAAACATTTAAACTCCAGTTTGAGTTCATTCAGCTTCATCTTGAACACATCTGGAGCCTCTGGGTGTTTTTCTGTGTAGTGCCACTTCAGGTCAACAGTGCTTAGAAACTCAACCGGGCACTCAAGGCAGCGAAAGGTCGCGCTCTGATCAGACGACTGCTGAATGTAGCCAGCGTTGCATCGGACATACGGGTGATCGCTGGCATAATGAGAGGATACAAGGTCGGAGTTCACATTGCTGTAGTCACAGTGCTTACAGAAATAAACTTTGGGGCGCGGCGGGTCTCTGTTAACAAGCCTGGCCTTCCTTTCCTCTTCTTCGTCACTGACTTCAAATGAAAACTGTGCACTGCCTGAAGGTTTTCTGTTTTTATTTTCAGTTGCTTCTTCTAGTTTCGGTTTTTTGCTTGCTGGAGCTTTTAAGCTTTCATTACTGGTCTTCCTGGCAACCTCGTTAATCACCGTATTTGTTTGTCCGGCTTGAGAATCGGATCCTTCTCGCTTGGAATGGTAAAGATGGTCAGCATGTTTAAAAACGTCTGACGGTCGGAAAGATACATCAATCCGAGGTATTTCCTCTAAACTAATTTTGTTTTTTGTATCACTAGCTAACTTGAGCTTTACATTTGATCCAGATGTTGCTGTGAAATACTTTGTGATGGTTTGCGATGATGGCCTCTTGTATGTTCTGAGATCCTTAGATGAGGATGCTTCTTCAGCTTCATCGTGTTGGTTTGAATTCGTGACAGGTGTCGAAATAGTTTCAATCAATTTGAGGCTTTCAGTTTTCCCACAATGTGTCTCATGCTTCGTTAAAACTTCTTGACTACAAGTCTTAAAATCACAGCTCCTGCAAGTAAAACTATTTTCTGCACTTCTGCTCTTCTCTGTGTTGACCTTTTTACTCTCAGCATATTTTAAGCCGGCGTCTCTCAGACACACATCTATGTCCAAGCAATGTACCTTGTTAAGATGTTCGAAGAGGTACACCTTAGATTTGAAAATTAGGGTGCATTTAGAGCAATGGAAAGACTTTGGCAGGCATTCTTGGGGAACTGTCTCCTCCATGTGTTCAAAGGTGGAAAACTGCACTGGATCTAAAGATTACAAGGGAGAAAATATAAGGGGAGCTGCACAGCTTTAATTAAAACAAGTTTACCAAAGAAAGAATGTGGATTGTCATTACAGTACATACCACTTTGCTTTTCATTCAGTTGCTTCACAATAAAAACCCACGACGGTACACCTGAAGGATTAACAAGTAAAATTGTTTCCATTAATGAGAATGCAGTTAATGCTCCATATAAATTAATTTGTATTTTTGTTAAAAACTGCACAAGTTAGAGGTTAAAAACGACCCCACTTTTTTCCTTTTGAGTTTTAGAAAATCAGCTGATAATCCCACCTCTGTGTTTAACTTTTCTGTCCTGTTCGTCCTGCAGACAGGAGACATAAACTATTAGAACCCTAACAAAACCTCCCCAGAAACATTTAGCGGTACAGATATAGACGTGTAGTGGCTCGCGGTGCAACTATATTATACTCACACATGAAGATAAACACGAAAAAAGGCCTACAAGTCAATGTTTTGGGGCGCTGCAGCAGAAAAACACAAATAGACACGTTTCCGCCATTTTTCCCGCGAGTAAATCTGGCCTTCCTCCCTCCTCCTCCTGTTCGGATTCTTCCTTTTCTTCTTCTTCTTCTTGGTTGATGGAGAGTCGAACTGCTCGATTCTCATTACCGCCACCTTGAGGATTGAGAGAACTCAGAAAACGTTCAGAAATAACTCATTTATTCCGCAGTTATATCACAAGAAAATTTTTAATAATTTTATAATTTGTAATGTTGATACAAAATTTTCATGAAGCATATTATTTTTTATTTCCTTGGAAAAAATACTAATGCAGGCAGAAGACTGGTAGTTAATATAATTATTATTTTCGGCAAATTTCATACTCACAAGTGTAATTTTTTTACCCTCTCCACCTTATTTATTTATTTATTTATTTATTTATTTATTCTATACCGTTATAGACATCAAATATTTATCTACTATTGCAAAGAGTACAAACAAAAAAGCTATAAACACAGATTAATGTTGTAAATCATTGTATAGTTTTAATTTATCATAATGTCTGTTTTTGTTCCACTGTATATATTGTAGAAGTTAACTTTATTGCCATACTTTATTTCACATTGCTTTTTTTCTTTATTTTTGTGAACAGAGATGTTTTCTCAGTAATAAATAAATAAATAAATAAATAAATAAATAAATAAATAAATAAATAAATAAATAAATAAATAAATAAATAAAACAGTGCTCACACGTTCACTTGAAATTTTCTTTACTATACCAAAGGGTTCTATGTGCAAGTTTCCACACAAATAGACAGATAGAGGCAGACAGAGAGACAGAAGTCTGATTTAAAGAAAAATATGTAAATAAGTAAAACGTCCCAGAATAAAGTATTAGTTTGATATAAAGGAAATGAAGGGTCAGAAAAAAATATATAAATTCTATTAATAAACAGGCAACCTTCAACTTCACTTGCGCAAAAACATTCAACATAACATCTTAATTACTACCCTAATTTCTGGTTTTAGTTAGATCTCCTAGTCAACTTTCAAAGACAAAATAAGCAGCTTTACCTGGAGTTTAAGCACTACGTAATTCGTTCCGCTTCTTGTTGTGGTCGTTTCCTCCGGACAATAATACTGAACGTACCGCAACAGTAGAAAGCGCTCTGCAGCGCTAGGTCGCTTATTTTCTTTGGGATTTTTTACATTGCGGTTTTAAATTTTAAAATGTGCAGCTGACCGAAGAGAAACGTCATGATCCCTAACAGGCTGAGCAGCCGGTTAACTCTGACGGCCTTAAGATGGACCGCTGTGAGTCGGACCTGTCCCCCGTCCTGTCTCTCCACCTTGTCCAACTGCTTCCTGCAAAACCAAACAGCGAAGAGTAAAGACGGCTTCCATTCAGAGTCTGCGGTGCTGAGACGAATTTTGTGCAGCCAGAGTCGGTTTAAGTTGAGACCCAGAGAAACCCAGCGCAGGTCGTTCAGCCTCTCTGGTGCTAATGTGGTGAACTCGGCTCCTGCTCATGTCCAGCCTTACCTGAGACTGATGAGGCTGGACAAACCCATCGGTAACTGCATTCATTTCCTACGACAGACACGCCTTACTATTAATCAGACAGACGTAGAGTATGGGGTGCCGTTTATAAAGTTTCATAGTAAAAAAAAATAACACTAATAATTTGCTTTATTTAGCTTGTCAAAGTCATATTTTCACTATGTTATTCATACTTTTATAAATGCCAGAAGTATTAAGTTAGTCAGCAAGATAAATGTTTAGTGTGGAAAATTAATAACATTTATTTGTAGCTAAATATTTAGTTCCCAACTAAATCCTTAAAACAATTTAGTTAAATAATTTGAAAGTTAAGTATTTAGTTTGTAAATTAAATGTTTCGCTTGTGATTTACATATTGAGTTTTGTACTCTGGAAAATATGACTTTGAAAAATGGACGCCCACTTTTTTCACAATGAAGGGTTAAATAAATCTAATTATTGCTGTTTTTTTTCTTTTACAATGTAACTTTACAAATGTAATTTTTGTTAAGAGTATCCCAAAATTGAATTTAAGAACAGAACTACCTACATTTACTCAGTTATATTTTCTTGAGTAACTTTTTGGAATAAAAGTACTTTTAGGAGTAGTTTTACTACACTGTACTTTTTACTGTTACTTGAGTAATATTTTTATACAGTGTCTCTGGTGTGACATTTCTGAATACTCTACCCACTTCAGTGAGTAACTTCACTGAATGAAGAAAAAACAAGGAAATACCAAAGTCAGGCAGAAGAAACACTTTTCCAATATATATATTTTTTCAATACAAACCTTAAGAAACTAATACTTACAGTCAGTAAGTATATGCTGGATGAAGGTAAAGTACTCAAAAATGCCTTGCAGCTTACAAACACTTGATTTGATTGATGTTCAGAGGGAGGAACATCAATCAATTGAATTTAAGAACAGATCTACTTTTCTTAATCCAGTCTGAATCCACCAAAGACTGGCTGAGGTGGATTCATCACACAGCCAGTCTTTTATCAGAGTTTGGTTGTCAATCTAAGGGAATGACTTGTGAAAATTGTGTGATTAAACCGAAAACTAAGTATAGTTGGCATGAAATCAGAATGAAGAGTCACTAACACAGAATAATATCTGCTAAAGAAACCAGAAAAATTATGAATCAATTGATGAATATCTGAAAACACCTTGAGTAAAACAAGTTTTCACAGAAGACTTAATTTTTAATTAGAAATATGATTGGAAAAATTGAAGAGCCCTCAAATTAAAAAAGAAAGTCTGTGTTGTTTAATCTCTCAGTGCTTTCAGAAAAAGATTCAGTTCATGCATTAATGCGTTGCTAAGGCTTTGCTCAAACAACTTCAGTCAGATCACAGTTAATCCTCCTGCTGGGCACAGTTTCCTCTTGGCTGAATTTCTATTTTTAGTCTTTTTTTATGTTTAGCAGATAATCCTCTTTTAAATTCAGCAGCATCTCGTTTTTAGGAACATGGCTTCTCTACCTTCCTTGTACGTGGAGCATCGCCTTGGCAGCGGAGCCTGGATGCCTCCCGGATGTCGGGATGCTTGCCCTGTTTGGTACCGGCGCCTTGCTGATGAGGGGAGCAGGCTGCACCATCAACGACATGTGGGATAAAGACTTTGACAAACAAGTAATATAGACTAACATATTTATTATTATTTTATTATATATTTTATTTAACCAGGTAAAAAACCCTTTTGAGATCTAGATCTCATTAAAAAACCTTTGAGCATATAGTTTTATTGCAAAGTGTTTCTCCAGCCATCGGATTTTCTTTTTTTTTCTAATTAATTATCAAATAGTGCATACAAAACAAAAATTATAGACTAACAAGCAGAGATATTGATCAATAAAATAACAACTAATCAATTAGATANGAGAATGGATAACAATAATAAAAATAAAATAAACAAAAACAGGAGACACACATTAAAATGGACAAAACAGAACATAAACAAGTGGTGTCACAACAAAAAATATATATATATTTTTCATATATGTGGGTTAGGATACTTTGTTTTTTAATCTTGACAGATATCTTCTGATTTGCTTAATTATTATTTTACTTCTCTCTAATTTTCTTTGTTTTGATTAATTTATGGACACAGTGGTATTTTCAATATTTTCATATAATTATTATTAGATAAAGAGTCACTTTAAATCCAAATAATCTGCTGCTATATCCCAGAACAAATAATAAATAAGTAAATTAAGGAATTTGTGCTTTTATAAGTAGGTTCTCCAATTTCTCCTCTCTTCCCTGGTCTTTTTTTTCTGCAGTGGGATTGAAATGGCATTTAGAGTTATGAAATATATTTTACTGAAATATTCAAACTGAATTTTATCTATTGCTGATTGTTTCTCCATTGATATCTATTGTGTGAGAAGACCTTGCCATTGTGGCCAGGTAAACATATTGTTTTCTTGGTGACAGTCATCATATTTTTAACAGTTTGAGGTGAAGTGGTGACGTTTCTGTGCAGGTGGCCAGGACAGCCTGCAGACCGATCGCATCAGGGGAGATTTCACGGATGCAGGCGCTGGTTTTCCTTGGAGGGCAGCTCTCCCTCGCTCTCTGTGTTCTTCTGTGTCTCAACTACTACAGGTAACCAGGTGCAGCTTATTAACCCTTCAGGTTAAGGCAGAGAAAATGAAAAGACGATATATAAATAGAAGCTGTAGTCAAGACACCCATTACTAAACTCCACCTTCAGTCCCTGTGGTCCTTATGTTCGGCTCCCAGAGGTTCTCAAAGTCCCGCTGTTTACTCCTGGCGATGTATGTTAGTTTTTCCAGTCCAAGCGAACTTGCAATTTCTTTCTTCCAGAGTCCCAGGGTAGGAATCCATGCTCCTCCAGCATAATGCAATAGATCTCCTGGCTTGAAGAAATCCATATTTTATCTATTTAGTGCTCTTCTCTGATTGTTTAAATTCCATTGGGTTTATTCCAAGTACTCGGAGTTTAATGTCTAACGGGACTTTCACCTTAAACAAATCAGATACACCTGATAACATCCTTCCAAAATTTCTGAATTTTAAGACAATCCCACAGACAATGGAGAAGAGTTTGTTTTTCAAATAAGCATTTTGTGCAAACATCTGGAATATCACTGGACATATAGTGGCACGTTTAATAAGATCTTGCAGGAAGTGCTTCTTTTTTTAGGTTTGAGTCATAGTTGATGTTGAATTCACTTAACTGAGAATTGAGAGAGTTGGTTGGCAGCCTGAAAAGCCACTGCCAGCAAGTTCTGGTACGAAATGTTCCATTTGTCTAAAAACAAAGAAAGAAAAAGGGCGTTCAATTCAGCGTGTCCCTGACCAGGCCAGGTGTGGGAACCGGGGAGTCAGAAGATTCACAATTCAAGACAAAATTAAAACAAACAAGGAAAAAACAGCTATGGAAACCCAGACTTTGTATCTCTCAAGGTTGCTAAAAGCTCCACTTACTCAGAGAAGATTAATGTGTTTTCTTTTCTAAAGGAATTTTAGAGTATAAATTTATATTCCACGTTGTTAGGAAATCATTTCTTTTTAAAGGTTTCTGATTGTGTGTTCGTTCTCTCTTGGCAGCATAGCTCTTGGTGCCTCTTCTCTCTCTCTTGTCATCACTTACCCACTGATGAAGAGGATCACTTACTGGCCACAGCTCGTACTGGGTGAGTGTTTTAGGAAATTTAGATTTTTCATCTTAAAGTTGTTACCGTTCCACATCAGTGAAGCTAAAGTCTTGCTCATGTCGCCTCTCTGCAGGGTTCACTTTTAACTGGGGCGCTCTGCTTGGCTGGGCCGCCGTGAAGGGCTCCTGTGATTGGTCCGTGTGCCTTCCTCTGTATTTCTCTGGAGTGATGTGGACGTTGGTATATGACACGATCTACGCTCATCAGGTGATGAAATCAGCTCTATAGACACAAATTTTGAATTATAAAGAGGTGTTTTAATTCTGCACTAGTCGTTATTGGAGTCAGTGTTATTTACGATTTTGTTCAAGAAAAAGCTGCTGTTCACATTTTGCACATTTTTATACTTCCATTTGGGTCCATTCTAAAAAAAGCTGAAGCCCAGCCCGTCACCTAGCAACCCAACTCCAGGACTTTGGTCAGCTGGTTTTACCGCTAAATCCGCTGTACAACGCGAGACAATTCAAACCTTTGGGGCGCCAGTGACACCTGGTGGCCAGCAGAAGTTATAACAACATCTCAAGAATACAACTTGAGTCTGCTGCTGTATTTCAATCTGCTGATGTTCTTTTTTTTTATTTATACTAATTAATGATCAAGTAATTTTTACATATAGTATAATAAAAATGAATTTGGGTCTATACACTCGTTGCTTCAAGCAGAGGAGTTCAAGAATCTGTGTCCTGTTGTCAGCGGATGGAGTTATGCTGTGTTCCAGTTGTATTTGTAAGTGGGAAATTACGACTTCCTATTCGAAAAAACTAAACTGTCGCGTCGTGTTTGGAAACCAGGTGCAACACTGACTACTCTCCCTCCCTCCTCGGTTATGATTCATAAGGCGAACTTCGCGTTTGACCGTATTTCACACGTTTAAATCATACAACTGACCGACAGAGTGCTTTATTTTTTTAATCTTATCTATGAAATAATTGAGTTCTGATGTCCCGTTGATGTTTATTACGCAGGATAAGGAGGACGACGTTAAAGTGGGAGTAAAATCCACAGCGCTGATGTTCCAGGAGCGAACCAAACTTTGGCTGAGCGGCTTCACGGCGGCCATGTTGTCTGGGCTGGTCGTGGCCGGAGTCAACGCCGAGCAGACGCTTCCTTACTACGCCGCGCTGAGCGCTGTGGCCGTTCACCTCGCACGGCAGGTGAGGAACATAAAAACATTCACTACCTGACGCCATGCAGATGCCTCTTAAATCTGGATCTTCTTTTCTCTTTTCTCTTAGATTTACACAGTGGACATCAACAAAGCAGAAGATTGCTGGAAACAGTTTAGTTCAAACAGAAACCTGGGACTAATGTTGTTTTTAGGAATAGTTGCTGGTAATTTGTTGAAAGAATCTAAAGAGATATGACTGTAAAATAATGGAAACAGTTGGATTGCACTTAATGTATTTTAAATACTGAAATGTATTTAGGGATTTATTTTATGATCAATATGTGCAATTATTTTTATATTGTATCATCAAGGATGTGAAATGACAAATCGCTTAGACTTATTACTTTGTTTTTGTCTCAAGACATAAAATATGTGGGCTTAACAAATCACTTTGTGCTTTCATGTTTTTTTTATGTTGCAAATTTAGCAAAAATAAAGTTAATCTGAATGTTGAAAGATAGATAAACATCCAAACAATTGTGATTTAAGTATCTAAAACTAGATTTTCCAAACAAGTTAAAACCAGAAATTAAAATTCACTGAATAAAACATTTTTTTTCCTCACTGTTTGAAGTTAAATCAGACCAAATTAATTTTTGTTTTAGGTCAGTTGGAATTACCTAAATTATTTCTATTTGCTACATATATCACAATAATGACAGAATATGAGAAAGATTTATTCATGAAAGACTTTAAAATCAGAAGTTTAAATACAGTGATTATTAAACAATGAAGGAAAGTTATTTCATGGCTTTGGAAACTTCTGATAGTTTAACATTTGAGTTAAACACATTGCTTTCTTTTTTGATGAGAGGGTCAAAATAACTCAACAATTACCAGATAACTGAAGGTGCCGTGTTTATCTGTTTCAACAATTATGTTCAAGTATAGACGTAATGGAAATATCCAATCATACTGAAATACTTTTGGTGATTCTAACTGACCCAAACCTAGAAAGGTTTGGTCCAATTTAACTTCAGGAAGTGAGGGGGAAAAAAAATTATTTGAAAATGTATGTAAACTTCTGGTTTCAACTGTGGTTTGAATAAAATTCATCTTTATCTGATTCTGCAACAAAAAATGTAAACAAACCAAGGACTATAAAGATGCTGGTGTTGACATTGGTTAATGCTTTAAATTTTTTAAATTGTCTTCACAGGTTACATGGAGGTTGTAATTTCATCCTCTTTTTTTTTTCTCCAAGCATGACCATCGTGTGCAGATAAGGTGTGAGCTGCAAGATAAGAGTGGGTGTCACAAAGACTTAGAGCCTCAGTAAAATAAATAAAATGCACAATAACTAAAATCTACTCGTATATTTCATAAAAGAGCTACTTAACCTCATAATGGGCGAGAATGTCATACCAATTACATTTTTTTTTAAAGATTTCAAGTCATCGTAATGCTGAAATGCCCAATTCTTATTTAAAAACAAAAGACTGAAGTTGTTTTAAAGGCTAAAATTAATATTATTTTTAAGCAAAACCAGTTTAATTTATAACCATTTCAAAAACAAAGGCCCAAAGTGCTGAGCATTAAAACTGAAATGCAAGAGGAAGACATAAAATGTCTGATACTGATTAACATTTGTGAATGATCAACTTGTTCCATTTGGGGACAAATATTTAAAACATTACTCAGCTCGGAAAGAGAATGGTTCAGCATATTCCTCAAGTGAAAACATGTTTTGTTTCTGACCCAATTTCATCAGACGTGACTCATGTCAAGCAATTATAAGTCAGTAACACCCAACAGAAAATTATCACATTCCCACAAACATCTTAAACAACCGTTTCTGTTTTTACAATACTGGGTGCAATTCTCAACAATGGCAATTAAAACTTTGCATTTTTTTCATTTGTTTGTTGATTTATATATAAAAAAAATTGCAGGTCCCACTCGCATCTACATCTACGTTTTGTTTTTAATTGCTTTCCTGGAAATGCGCCTTGAACACACCTTTTTTTGTTCTTGGAGGTTTGCTGCGTTCCTCAGAGCCTCATGTTCACACAGAGCAGTCAAACCAGGTCAGATCTGGAGGAGCTTCTGCAACTTCCAAACAAACTCTCAGCTGAAATAAGATGATTAAAATAAAAGACACAAACAAATCCTGAGGAAAATATTCATGTCAGGAAAATCTTAGAGTTTTAGTTTGCTTATTTAAACTCAGAGTTGTGTTGAAACTAGTTACACTATTACATTTATTTTTTTGCAAAAAATTTAGTTTTATGATTATTTTTACTATGATGAACTTTTTACATGAGTAATTGTATTATGAAGTATCTCTACTCTTACTTGAGTAAAATTTCTGTATTTTTTTACCCACTAAATGAAAAACAAACATGTTTTAATCAAAAATTTACCAGACACAGATCCATACCTGCAGTTTTTGTTAAAGTTTTCTAAATTTTTTATTGAAAGAAGCTGATTTGGAAAAAGATTATTTCTCACTTTTTTCACTGGGACAGGCAGGAGGAATTAGGCTGGTATGAGCGGTTATGGTGACGACTGACTGACTCTCCTGTTAAGTGTAGTAAAAGTTACAGGAACAAGTTTAATACACACATATCTTGGTAAATCGTTTTCCTCACTGATTAAATGCTGGTGAAATGGAGTCTGCAGCTAAACTAGCTAAGCAAAAGGTTGAAGCTAAACTAAAAGGTTAATAATCACTCGTCTAATCGACTCTTGCAGAAAAACTAGACCACAAATTGACACATTTTTCTTTTGTCTTTCTTCCTAGTTCAGATAATTAAGGAAAGAAAATAAAAGAAAGACAAAGGACAGTTTCTAATCCAGTGTTTCCACAGGAGTTGCTTAGGCTCAAGGGATTACTAACCTTTTAGCGTAGGTAGCTTAGCTAAAGCCATATAGCTTATAAGTAGTTTAAAACGATCTTGTAGAAAAACTTGATTACAAACTGACACCTTTCTGTTTCTGTTTACTTTTCTTTAAAAAAACAACAACAACTCATCTTTAATATTTTTATTGGCAGCATAATTATAACCACTATCGTTTTTTGTGTTTTACTGAGCGCTGCTAAACACGGTCACCGTCCAGTTCGCTAAAGCAGGAACAAACCATTTCATACAGAAACGGGGGTGTTCTGTAAGTATGAACGCTTTGCTTTTTAGTCTGGGAGTTGTAACATTTAACTTTTATTGCCGAAAACATTTTAATACAACCCTATTATTCCTTTTTTATCGACAGCGGCCTCTTCTACCTAAATAAATGTTTCTCCTTTTTTAAGTCAGTCGTCCTTGGAATTGCCCTAACTTCCCGCCCCTTGATTATGAGGCGATGAAAATCTGTCAGTTGGCGCTATAAAATCTCTTTTGCGCACATTTATTAGCATCAGTGATCAGTGATCGCACCAAAGTCCAGGAGAACTTTAGACCGAAATCAGATTCAAAGGTCACTTTAGCGACACATTTCCTCTTTCCTCTTCTTTTGGTCATTGGGGGTTGGCACGTGAGAAAGTTTAGCAGCTGTTTTGCTGGGGCTCGTCACTGCGTCACGCAGCATCTCCGCGCTGATTGGTCCGCTCTTGTGCAACTGTGCAATAGTATAAAGTGTGCCGTATCTCCCCGCACAGCGGAGGGAACCTCTTCTGAGGGGGAAGGAGGAGAATAATAGAGCTTCGCTGGTTTTTTTCGGCACATTGAGTCGGAGATGCAGAGCTGCGCCAAGTCTTGGAGGGTCTTTGTGGCCAAGTCGGTGCATCCGAGCGCACCGTGCAGGCATCTGAGCGACAGGAGCCGCGTGGTTTGGAAACTTCAGAGCAGGATCCGGCTCCAGCGCAGCTCAGCGTCCCTAACAACAGCAGCAGCGGCAGCAGGAGCAGGAGCCCGGGGTCTGAGGACGTCTGCAGCCGCCTCCTCCAGGCAGATCGAGCGGATTTTACCCCGGCACGATGACTTTGCAGAGAGGCACATCGGTCCAGGTGAGAGGGAGAAGAGAGAAATGCTGGATGTTTTGGGACTCGAGGTAAGATTATCCATTTGATCATATTTATTGGGCTTTCATATTAATCGCATTAAGTTACACTCTTTATTTATTGCGCGCCTTTAATTCATTGAAATGCTTTTGTTCGCAGTCAGTCGCCCAGTTGATCGAAAACACAGTTCCATCCTCCATCCGCATTCAGCGCAATTTGAAGATGGATGACCCAATCTGTAAGTTTTGGTTTATTTCACAACATTTCCCCTTTGGATTTTAAATCTGTGAACATTTTCGAGTTTCTTACAGGCAGAAAATGGTAGTTTTCTTTGTCTCAGTCAGCAGTAGTTACTGTGCACGGCTCAGTCTCCCCTCATCCAATGAAGCCAAGTGAGTGGCTGAAATGTAGGTTGCACCTCTATTGTGTGTTAAGTCTTCCTTTGAACATATTAGGAGTTGTTTTTGCGAAACTCGGCGAGCAGCACCAATCTCCTGATGGGAAGCCGATGCTCATAGGATGGCAACTGGAGTGTAAAGTTTAGCTCTGAGCTCCGGTCCCAAGTCCAGTTTAATCTGGTTGCAGCGTTCACATTACATCACAGCCGAGGGGGTTCCTAATAAGGTGACTTCAGTGTGATCTGCTTCACAGACTGACCTCGATGTTTTCTCTCCTCTTCTGCTCCGTGTTTCTGCGTCAGGATGCAGCTTATTTCCAAAAGTTTGTTTTGTAAGGAAGTGAAACATTATGAGAAGCCCAACATTTTGTCCATTATCTTTTTAAAATGATGAGGAAATTAATGAGAGCTTGTTTTTATACACAAATGTAACCAAATCATCTGCCATTGAGTTCTGATCAAAACAACTTTAATGGCATAAAGTTATACATAGAATTGGAAAATAAGGTTAAAAACTATCCATGACAAATAAAATACTTAAATTAACATGCGAAGAAGTCTTGAGCAGAAAAAATATTGAGTTAATTTGCCAATTCATACATACTTATTGTTCCCCAAAAGAAATTAAATGTTCTAAGTCTTATTAGAGCTTAAAGAGGCCAAGAGTTGCCAAACATGCTGGTGGCAGCAACATGCTGTGGGAATTTCTCAGAATAAATTACATGCACAAAAAGCGATAAATCACAAATATTCAATACTGTCAACTTCCTAAAATAATGACCCAAATAATTTTTTGTCCAAAATTTTTAAATTCTCTTACAGGAATAAGTAGGTAGTGTTTTTTTAAAATAATTTTTTAAAGTGTTAATTTGTTTACTTGTCACATTTTTTTAATTATATGTGATTAGAGTTTTGATTTTAGTGACAGGAAGGTTTTCTTTGGTTTGTTTGGCAACACTGCTTATAAATACTACAGTTTCTTTTTTTTATTGTATCATGACTTTTTATTTCGTATTTGACAAAAAAACTGTTTAAATGCTTTAATTTAAAAAACATAAAAATATTTTTATTCTGATTCTGCTTAAAAACCATAAAAAATATTATATTTATTGATAATGTTTTTTGTCTTATTATTTTGATGTGTAGCGAAAGCACCATCACTATTTAATGTAGTCCTAATTTTTAATTGCTTATTGCACTGAATATTATTCTTTATTGCTGTTCTCTTTTTCACAGACAGTCTGTGGTTTTTGGATGGAAATATTTTTATACGTCTTAATTTATCTTCCATGTAAGCAGACATAAAGTGCAGCAGTGTTCTTTTAGCCAGCTGATCAGGAGGAGTGCACAGAAACAGGTGGGGGAGGGGGTAACGTTTACAGCCTAGAACATTTTCTCTGGCATGTCGTTTAAAAGTACTTTCAGTTTTAGGAACAATATAATAAAACATTTTTACTGTTCCGGAAAAATGATTTTTCTTTCATATATTATTTATAGATTTATTTATTTTTACAAATCTGACTCATTTGTGGCATAGCTATACCTTGGGTTGGAAAAATGCAGAAAAAACATTTTCTATTAAAGATTTACTAGGTGTGAATTAATTGGTCACAAACTCTAAAATATCAAACTTCAGCAACGCCCACCTCCGAGTAGTCTCTGTTATGTTTTAGTAAGTTTACAGATGTTGCTAAAACAGAATTTTATTTGGATTTTTAAAATTTATTTTTAGTGACCCAGTCAACCCATCTTGACTGTCGGGTTTCATAACGCAGCAAACCAAGCTGAAGGAGAAAACTGGAGGCTGTGCCGGTTTTTCTGCTTGTTCAGCTTTCAAGGGCTTTGCTCTGCAAATCCAGCTACGGATTCTCTGTGCAACAATAGCCCTCCTGGACGCTCCTGAATCAGGCTTTTTATTATGCCCTGCAAAACTCTGGAAGCATTGGAAAGCAGTTTGACAAAATGAGCATCCACTTATTAAAAAAATATACAAATGTCTCATTCTAGTTTGGATGTAAATCTGCAGAGCTTAATGTGAACTGCCTTTTTTTTCTTAAATAAAAGCTGTAAATATCCAGTTGTCCACCACAGAGGAGTAGTTTCTTGCATTTCTTTTCTGAAAAACAGGAGTAGTCCGGGCTTTTGGAGCAGTTGGGCGGTATTGTCCATTTCCTTGTAGTTGCTAGGCAGATGGGAAGGCTGGAGGAATCCGAGGCGGGTCGTTCACTCGCAGAAACTTCCCGACGATGTCTCAGAAAAAAGGAAAGCAAAACTGGGAAAGAAGCCACAGGTGTCATCTGTTAGTGGATGATTGATTGCTGCATGTAGATGTGGATAAATAAAACACCAGCAGATGGTTCCCTGTTATTTTAGAAAGTGATGATGAGAACTATTTGTTGCTACTTTTTCAAGTAACTGTATGGCTGTGAATTTATGACGGAGTGACTACAGCCTCACAAAAACAAATAATTCACCTGAAAATCATTTATGTAGGACACACAAAAAAGTGCGATTTATTGTTTAATGTTGTAAAGTGTCTTTGGGTGTCTTTAAAGGCGCTGACAAATAAAATGCATTATTATAAGACTTCACATTACCTGGATTTAATCATGTTTTCAAATTTACTGATATTTCTCATTGTACAAACTGTATAATAAACCTATTTTTGGAAGTTATTAAATTTTTTTTCCTTCAAACATCATTGATTTGAATTTATTTTGACAATGATGAATCTAAATTCTTATCTGGATAAGAATGTCTTATTTTTTATTACTGGAAAAAAAATATTGCTTGAAGTACAGAGTATGTCTGTAGAGATGAGTTCTTGAACAAACAATTGACTCATTTCATGGATTTTACATTGATTTTAGGTCTGTGCTTTGACTAGGCCTTTTACGTTTAGCATTGGTTTGGAGGCCAAAAATATCCAGCTATGGGTTCCTCTGATTAAAGCGCCTTATTCCACATGTTGGCCAAAAGGTTTTGGTCTTGTATAAACTTAGACTTAGTTACTACCCAACTCTGACACCAAGTAAGTAAGAGTATAAATACTTCATAATAAAATTACAAGTAAAAGTAAAACGTACAGTGTAGCAAAAATACTCGTAAATGTAACTAGTTACTACCTAACTCTGGTTTTAAGGTTAATGAGTAATAAAATGTAATATTGTAAATTCAGTGCTTCTGTATAAAACCAACAGATGTATATTTTTTATAGAAAACTATGCCCTCATTTGCTGTGCTGTGTGACATGCATATGATATTTGGCAGAAGATGTGCAACCACTATTTTTATTTTATTTTTTTTAGGTGAAAATGAGGTTCTGGAGGCTTTGCAGAAGATTGCGTCAAAGAACAAAGTTTGGAGGTCCTACATCGGTATGGGTTACTACAACTGCTCGGTGCCGCCGCCCATCCAGCGTAATCTCCTGGAGAACGCCGGCTGGTGAGTGTCCTCAGACGACCAGAGAAACCTCAAGGATGGTCCGTGAGGCGGGTGTCTTGTGATCACAAATATCTAATTGGTTTAAGTTTGGGTTACTTGCCTGAAGTTTAATCGTTGTGCATAACGTGCCTTCAATCTGAGGACTTGTGATTTGCCTCATGTTGAAGCAGGTGATGTACTTCTGTCCATCTTTCTGCTTGACAAGATTCTCATGCGGCCAAATCTGAGCCAGCACAATGCATTCCTCTGGCCGTCCCGCTCCCTTGATTAACAGCAACTTTGGCCTATTGTCCTTGTGTCCGAACTCGTTCACTTGATTCACAGCCGGTCTTTGTCCTCAGGGTGACTCAGTACACGCCTTACCAGCCGGAGGTCTCTCAGGGCCGCCTGGAGTCCCTTCTCAATTATCAGACGATGATTTGTGACATCACAGGCATGCCTGTCGCCAACGCTTCCCTGCTGGATGAGGGGACGGCGGCTGCAGAGGCCATGCAGCTCTGCAACAGGTAGACAAACTCCAGCCTGTAGGAAAACTTAAAAATACTCAGAATACAAAGTTTTATGAGTTGCTTAAAAAGTTAATAAATAAAGATGTAGCTTTGGTTATGAACATTTCAGTTGGTTGGTTTTGTTTCCCACAGACAGAACAAAAGACGAACGTTCTACATTGACCCGCGCTGCCATCCTCAGACCATTGCAGTGGTGCAGACCAGAGCCAAGTATGTCCTGTAAACCTTTATTTACTCGTTTGAAAACAGCTAAGTACAATCAATTAGAAAAGAAACTTTAATTATACAATCACAATTGGTGATGGTTTTTATGTTGTAAAGTTCTTTGAACTGCTTTGTTGCCCAAATGTGCTACACAAATAAAATTAAACTTGACACATGTCAGGAGTCTTAAACATTAGATCTACCTCAGAGGTGTTCAACATCAGACCCGGGGGCCATTTGTGGCCCTTGGATGAATTTTGTGCGACTGTAATTCAAGAATGGCACAAAAGTGGCCTTCCAAAATTATTTGTGTCTTTTTTTTTTTTTTTTTAATATATCTTCTCAAACTGAAAATGTAAATAATTTTTCTTTAGTTACTTTTTTTTTGCTTTAATTTTTATCTCATAAAACATTTTGCTAGTTTTTACTGAAAAACAGACTTGGGCACACCCATCCATTACATTTGGCTAAAAACAGCAACATTTGTAGGATAAAATTCTTATTTTTGTTACTGGGAATAAGCTAAAAACATTTTATAGAGTTGAGCCCAAGCACTACATGTTTTATTTACTGTTGTGCAAGTAAAAGAGAGATAATTCACAATAATATTTATTGGTTTTAAATTGGAGGGAAGAAGAAAACGTTGGCCACTGAATGCTTACCACTTGGGTATTTTGTGCAAAAGGTTTGGACACCAATAATCTACCTCAAGCTTTCTCTGTTTGCAGCTATATTGGAGTGAAAACTGTTCTGAAGCTGCCTCATGAGATGGACTTCAGTGGGAAGGATGTGAGCGGTGTGCTCTTCCAGTATCCAGACACTGATGGCAGGGTGGAGGACTTCACCGCCCTCGTGGACAGAGCTCACAAGGGAGGGGTGAGGGCGCTTTAATCTCATAAAACACCACAGGTTTATCCTGTGATAAGAGTCTGGGGACTGGTTGCAAAGAGAAACCTTTGGTTTGCTTCTTCTTGTCAGTGTAAAAGTGTCTAAATTGACTGGTTTTAAACAGAATAATGATGTTTTTTGTTGATGACACACATGTATACTTTAAAGGGTATTTATGTTGTGACTACTAGCTGTGTTTGGGTCACAGATATGCAGTTTGGAGTTGAACTGAAATGTCTTTAATATCTTGATTAGTTTGGAAAGAGAATATAGTACAAATTGTGTGTTTCTGGACTGTATTCCTTATTTTGTTTTACTAAGACGTTTCTGTTGTCATAATTTGATGTTAGATGGGATGCTTGTGGCACACTGGGAAGAAACGTCTTGCAATCTGAAAATTGTTTATATCAACTTTCTCACCTTTTACAAGTGGATGTACCTTTGGGCACTCAACACCTGGTTACCTACCATTCTGGATGTATGTACGCTATGAATGTGACTCTAGTGTAAAAATCCTTTTGAACCCATTTATCACTTAAATTCATAGTGAGGTTTTGTTTGAAATGGACTACAGAAGCAGTGGGGAATTTCTCAAATTAAATCTGTGAAAGTTTTGACTTCCAGGTTGAAAAAAATCTCCACTGGAACTCTCTTGGCTCGACCCCTACAGACAAAAGAGTTTTTATTTTGCTCAACAATGGCTCTGTCTGAATCCATGTGGTGTTTTGTTTTTTTCCTCAGGCCATGGCTTGCTGTGCCACTGACCTGCTTGCCCTCTGCGTTCTCCGCCCCCCTGGAGAGTTCGGAGTGGACATTGCACTGGGTAGCTCCCAGAGGTTTGGGGTCCCACTCTGCTACGGCGGCCCACACGCCGCCTTCTTCGCCGTTAAGGACAACCTGGTCCGAATGATGCCTGGCAGAATGGTTGGAGTCACCAGGTGAGAACCAACCTTGATTTTTAAATTGGCTTTTAAAAGACGTCTGGTTTTAATTTAACATAAAAAAAAAATTAAAAAAAATTCAGGGATGCAGCAGGGAAGGAAGTGTATCGTCTTGCACTGCAGACCAGAGAGCAACACATCCGCAGAGACAAGGCAACCAGCAACATTTGCACCGCACAAGTATGACCACGCTCACTTTGTTCAACCTTGCTTACAATTTTTTACACAAAGGTTAACATTTTTGTATTTTGCTTGCAAATAATCTCTATTTCTTGAAGGCTCTGCTTGCCAACATGGCAGCCATGTATGCCCTGTATCAGGGCCCACAAGGACTTAAACACATTGCTGAGAGGACACACAGTGCTGCTCTGATCCTTGCTGAAGGTAATTTCTCACTGCAGTGGTTTAGTTATGCTGTGAAAATTGATTAGACACTATGAGAAAACATTAACATTTTAGTTTATTTTAGTGAGTTTGTGACCATTTTGTTGTGAATCCAAGTTTCTGTGTTTCACCATAAAGATTTTCCAAGTTCCTATTGAGTTTTTTATTGGAGGGTAAACCATTAAAGTGTTTTGGTATAAAATTTTTTTTCAAAGATTCGGTTGATGCAGCTGTGAAGTGATAATGCAGTTTTGTAATAAAGAATAAAAGCTTAATCAGATCAGTCAGTGAGATCTGTTTACTTCATAATGAAACTGGAGTTTATTTGATAGTCGAAGCCCAACATTCATTTTAAAAACAGACTTTGAGACAGTATTTTGGGCTCATATCACATTTTATTTGGATTCTTATGATTACTGATGTCCTGGTTTGTTGAATTTTTGCTACGTTGGGATAAACAAGTTGTTCACGATGAAGCATCTCAAATTCAGGCTGTGTGATCACTTCTCACCTATTTGGGCTTTTCAATCAATTTTGTTTCTTCAAAAATACAGGAGTTTAAATCCTAAGCCAACTCACAATCTGTCCAAACTTATAACAACTATAGTTTTAGGAAATACAGAATTTTCCAAATATTGCCATGGTGATGGAGATTTTAAAACCATCTTGCTATTGGAGTTGGACTCTCAATTTTCCATTAATCAGTCAATCCATCAATACCTGCTTGTCCAGGGTTATGGGTAAGTTGGTGTCCAGCTCAACGTCATTGGAAAAGGAAATATTTTTATCTTTTGGCACTGCTTGACTGACTAAAGGATGTGATTTAATTGTGTGATCCACTTTTACTCAGAAGTTGAAATAAACAACTTTATATGGATGGAAGAAATTAATAGTCAGAATTCAAAGTGGGAATAATTTGAGATTTGACACCAACCGTATATATCCGACTGGCATATTAAACAAAGAAAAATGGACTATTTGCTCTTCTGTAGCATTTTATCTAATTACATTAACATGTGGTACTGAACAGCCATGTGAAAGTGAAACATGCAGAAACACTTTTGGTACTACGTATTGAACACAATAATTCGTAAATCCCACCGGTTTTGAACTTCAAGCGCCTGAAAAACGATTTTTCCTGGTTCACCCTCATCAGCATCTGTTCTTGCTGGGAGCTTTTGACGTTTTTTTCCCTTGTTTTGTCTTTTAGCGTTGCTTCTGATAAAATGAAGGTCAATGTTCTTGTGTAATGCATCCTTTGGCTACTTGTGCTCATTCATTCAACAGCAGAGTTAAGTTGTTAATTTTTCTTTAACTCCGCTGGGCTCACCTTTGCCTTGAAATTTGATACTTGGAGTTTGTAAATGTTACAGAAAAGTTTGCTGCAAGGCATGAAACCAGTAGGATTTGTTTGTTTCTGTGGCTCTAATCTCCAGGGATGGAGGTGAGAGCTGATTGATTGATTTATTTATTTTTCTGGTCTTTGCCTTTGTCTCGGTTTGAAACTCTAATTCATCCAACCAGCTCAGAAAAAATATGTTTTTGTTGCTAATGACCACAGAAACTTGTTGCATGTGAATGTTTACAACACCAGACAGCATTTGGTCCTTTGCTTTAAAGATGACCTATTTTCCTTCTTGAACAAGTTAGAATAGGTCCATCCATCTATACAAGGCATGTTCATCACAGTTTTTGCACAAAATCATTCTTGGATAATAAAATTTTAATCTGCTCAATTCTGCCTGTTCTGAACTGGTTTCATAATGAGATGTCTTAGGGCCTCTTGTCACTTTAAATCCAAATAAGCTGCTGCTGGCCACGCCCCCAAACTCAATGTTTACACTCGCACACAGAAATGGACGCAAACAGCCATTTTTAAAATGGCCTTATACAACTCTACATCTTTGAAAAGCAGAAGTAGAGCCTCCTGCACAACCAACAAGAATAAAGAAAGTGGTTTTTGAATGGAAAATCAACTACAAAACGCAGCCATTTCACAGCCCATACAATGCTAAAACCAGCTGACCAAATGTTCTGGAGCTCAGCTTGGGTTGCTAGGTAACGGGCTTCGCTACGGTTGCTAGGTGAGGGACAGCGATTAATGATTTGTGATATTACATTCAAAAGGTTTTTGAAACGGGGAATTTTTCAGACACAAAAAAGTGGCTTTTGGTTGTTTTGTATGCATTTTTGCAAAAACGCATACAAAATGTGAATTTTGTACAACATGTCCCCTCTTTTAAAAGAGCGCATGTATGTTCACTTTCTGAGCAAACACCTGCAACCTGACCACAGAAAATTATTATAATTGCTTTTTAAAAACATAAAGAATCTTAAAGGGAAAGAAAAAAAACACAGGACAACCTGTAAATTTTGTCCACTGCCAGGATTAACCACATGCGAAGTGAGTGAGACGACATCTAGTTTTACTACATCTACACGGGATACAAGGAAAAGTAAGTTACAGTGCCAAAGATATACACAACACCCAGTTTTAACACTTGGCAGTTAAAAAAAAAAAAAAGAAAAAGTTAAATGGATGCAAAACCTGCCTGGTAAAAAACGGCAACAGTATTGCAACACTGTCTCAGCCACACAAGCAACATTTTAAAATTAAGGTGCAAACTCTGCTCTTTCCATTGGTATCAGCATCACCGCTCTATGTGCAAAACTCACCGAACCAGCATCTGATGAAAACAAAAAAATAAGGCTCATTTCATCAAAAGCATAAATTCAGTTTTACCGTCGATGTTTTATGATATTGATCTGAGGTTCTAAACATTCAGCATTTGTCTTTGCACTAGAGAGAGCGGTCTTGGAAGAACCGGTCTTGACTCTTTCTGTTAACCTCTAACAAAAGACACAATTTGTCCATCTATTCTATATATGAAAGAATATAGTCACAAATATCCTGTACAATGTGTGCAGCATATATAAAAAAATACAAACTATCAAAAAGTTAATTCACACAACTTTTTTTTAAGTTCAGCCATATTGAGTCTGAACTTAGGATTGGTTTACGGCTGGACAATATGACTGAAAAACGTATCATGACAGAAGCATTTTATAACGGCCAGTATAGATAATTGTTTAGTTTTTTTTTTTTGTTTTGTTTTGTTTTGAAATATGTGAAATACTACCAAACTGGTAATGTGGCCTTTCCTGTTTTATCTACAATTTTCACTCCATGGCGTTGTCTATTTTTTTAGACAGTGGCAAGTTACCCAGCAGGTTGTTGCTAGGTAACACAGAGTGAGTGAGTCAGTTGATTCCACCAGCTTTGCTTAGCTAGCTGTGAGAGGTTGAGCAGCTAATGCCTTTCCTCTACATCTCCCAGAATGCCGTGCGGTTCTGGATCGGAGTTCAGTGAATATTCTACATATTAAATATTCTATTGAATGTATTATCTATTGATATTGATAAATATATATACTGTTATTGATTTATTGTCTAGCCCAAGTAAGATTCAGATTTTCCAATTCAGAATTACAACTTCTGGGGCGTTTTTTACATTTTGGAACTCATCAGCTGCCATTTTGGTAGTTCTTTTTTTTTCCCCCTTTAAAGCTACTGAGTGGGGAGCATCTATATGAGAATTAAACTAAGCTCTTCTTCTCTCTGTTTCAGGTCTGAAGAGAGCGGGCCATCGGCTGCACAGCGACATGTTTTTTGATACCCTGAAGGTAAACTGTAGCGTGGCTGCCAAAGACATCCTGGAGAGAGCCGTGCAGAGGCAGATAAACCTGCGCGTTTACTCCGAGGGAGTGGTGAGTGCCCACGTGTTTTTGTTTTTTGTTTTTTTCTAAAAGCACAGAGGCAATGAGGTTTAGCGGGAACAATCGTTTAGTCACTGAGGGGGGACGAAGTTGAATACCAAACACATTAGAAGTCAGAAAAAGGTTCTGGTTTCAACTTGCTCCTAGGATTTGATGTTATAAAACGAATGGAGGAAATTACAGTTGACATGACATCATCATGCTTGTAAAAGGCAGTTTAGTCTGAGGGTGGACTGTAATAATGCTACTGGAATGTACAAAAAAGTGAGATAATTTGTTTCCTTCAATCAGTCAAAATTGCAATTGTTGAATGAAAACGGCAACAAAGAACCTATACATTTACAACTGTTGCTCATCTGAATATGCAAATGCATGAAAACCAAACATGTCGGCTTGCAAGGAAATGAATAAACACATAAGTCATTTGGATAGAAGGCGGTAAACCAGAAAAACTCCTAATGCACCGTCTACATGAAGTGGTGTTGAGTTTGTATGAGATGTGCAAAGAGAGTTGGATGTAGTATAATTTTACAGCTTTGGAGTTTTTATGAGACGGTGTAAAATAATGTCCTACTTTAATGTGTGTAACGTTTGAGCTTTTTTTTGTATTTTGATTAAATTTTTCACCTCTGACAACAGCTGGGTGTCTCTTTGGATGAAACGGTGACTGAAAGGGACTTGGATGACTTGCTCTGGGTCTTTGGTTGTGAATCTTCAGCTGTACGTTAAACTTAAAATTTTATTTTTCTTCCATTCTATAGTGATATGTGTTTATAATCCCATCTCCTTACAAAATACACTTAAAGTTGAACACATTGTGATTTTAATGTGATTTTTAAAATTTATTTTAGTTTTTTATGCAATTTGCAGGAATTGATTGCTGAAAAGATGGGCGAGAGAGTGAAGGGAATCATGGGAAGTCCTTTTAAGAGGACGAGCAAGTTCCTCACTCACCAAGTTTTCAACAGGTTGGACATCAGTTCGCTCGTTGCTTCCAGAAATATTCACGCCCCCTGAACCTTTTCACATTATGACCCTTTGCAAGCACAAACTTTAATGTTTTTTGTTGGGATTTTATGTGACAGAACAACATAAGTGAAAGGAGGATGATGCATACAGTGAAAAAACATAGTGTTAAATATTTTTGTCTAGAATCTAGTGAAAATATCTTGGTACATGTCAAAAAAGACTAGGATAACTTACAAGTAACTTTTCAGCAAGAAGCAAGAAGTTGTTTTAAGTCAATAATTCCCTAATATTTATGGAATAGGTACCGGTTCCACAGGCCGATTATTTCACTTGTAACATGGGGAAAATGCCGTGTCATAAGTGAAAAAAATCTCGCCGCGCGTCTCTGACAACAGCTGGGTGTCTCTTTGAATGACACAGTGACTGATATAGTATAACAGTGACTAAGATGTAGTGTAATTTTACAGCTTTGCTGCTTTTATGAGACGCTGTAAACTAACTTCCTACCTTAATGTGTATATAGTTTGCATTTTTTTTGTATTTTGTTGTTTATGTTTTAATTTATCATCTGGGTGTCTCTAGCTGAAACGGTGACTTAATTATTGACTTAAAACAAACTCCTATTTCTTGCTAAAAGTAAGTTTATTTTTTTCATATTTCAAGTGTACTAAGATATTTGCACTAGAAACTAGGCCAAAAATATTTTATAAATTTTTGTTTTTTTGTAGTATGGTTTTTAAGTTTTTCACCAAAAAAAAAAAAAAATGGGGGGTTCATGTATAGTTATGACTTTTGATACTCCTAAATAAAATCCGGTGCAAACACATTTCTTTCATAAGTTCCTGAAATAATAACCTGAGTTCATCTATAATATTGGCTCTCTATAAATCCAGTTGTTGTGCTGTATAAAATACCAATAACATAAACTGAAGTCTGGTTATAAAATGACAAAATGAAAAATTTAAGGCATGCGAGTACCTTTGCAAAATGTGATCACTGGTTTTTTTGGTTCTTCTCTTACTTTTCCAACATTTTCATCTTTTCTTCAAGCACCTCTGATGTTAAAGCCATTTAAATAAAAGTGTTAGTGGCATATTTTCATAGAAAAATTTCTGGAGTTTATATTTTCAAAGGAAGAAGTGAGCTGAAGCTAAGTCCCTGTGAAGTAGATTTAGTACGGTGCTCTGAGTTAAAGGGATTTCTGCCACTCTGTGGTTGTAACGAAACGGCTGATCAAATGCTGCTCCTGCATGTCTCCCCTGGTTTCTAAAACTGGACCATATAATCTTTATTGGAGCCATAAAGTCCAAGTCCGTTTATTTTTCTACATAGTCACTGAGATATGAGGATAAGTGCTTCGTCATCCATCTCCATGAAGACTGTTGGGTTTAGTGCAGCTGAATTTTGACTGACCTAATTTCCTTGACATATTTGTGTTTTCCATTTATTTATTCAGCTATCACTCTGAGACAAATATAGTTCGATACATGAAGCGGCTGGAAAACAAAGACATTTCCTTGGTGCACAGCATGATACCACTTGTAAGTCTGAAAACTTATTTATGCTTAGATATAAGTACATTAAATATATTTTCTAATGGTGGATTAAAGGCTTTGTTGTCTTTAGGGCTCCTGCACTATGAAGCTCAACAGTTCGTCTGAACTCATGGTGAGTTCGCTTTATCCCAGTGGCATAAGTTTACATGGAAAATGTAGAAAAATACAGCTTTTAATTTAAGTGTATTAATTCTGGGGGG
>NW_015112648.1:326370-335858 GCF_001443285.1 Poecilia latipinna | reverse complement strand
AAATTTAAAGGGAAAATTGAAAAAAAACAAGGTTTTAATTTAAGTGTTTTAATTTGGGGGGGGGGGGGAATCCTATTTTTGTGAATAATTGTCTTAATTATTGACAATTATTCACAAAAATAATTGTCAATACTTGTTAAATTGCATTTAAAATGCTTAAATGCAATTTAAGCATTTTAAAAATTGTATTCTTTATTTTTAATGTCCAAATAATTTGCCAATTTTTAATTATTAATTGCGATATTAATACAAGGTGATGTAGAGGTCAGTTTCTTTTAAACCTTTGCATGGTTTTATACTTCTATTTGGGCTTCTTCTACCTCTAAAAACAGGCCAAACTCTTAGCAATAACCAACTTGCTGTTTTTGTCAATTAGATGGATGATTTTTTGGTGTCTGGAAAATGAGCCATTTCAAAAACCTCACTGTTGAGTCACAGTCAGCAGTTACCTAGCAACCCAAACAGAGCTCCGGTACTCCAGCACTGGTGAATGTTCTGTGCAATGGCTGCTGGAAAAGACAAGTGTTTTATTGTTCACTTATCATACAGAAATTACCTGCAGGATCCTGGTTGGTTGTGCAGGAGGCTCTGCTTCTGCTTTTCAATTCAAAATACTTAATTGATCCCAAAGAGAAAGTAAATATTGTAAATCATTAATTCTTCATACATCTACCCTAACCTGTTCAAGTAAGCTTGATAGGTCACCTTTTTTCAGGCTTTTTCCACATTTGTACCAGTGGTGCCAATGGGCATCTAGTGTTACGACTGGACTCTCTCCTTAATTAGACATTGAAGTCTGTTTCCTGATTTAATTCCCTAGTTTTAGTTGATTTGGGTTGTTTCTTTTACAGCCGTCTTACTGTGTTTTCCTCCCTCAGCCAATCACCTGGAGGGAGTTTGCCAACATCCACCCCTTCGTGCCTCTGGACCAGGCTGAGGGCTACCAGAAACTTTTCCGGCAGCTGGAGAAGGATCTCTGTGAGCTGACGGGCTACGATAAGATCTCCTTCCAGCCGAACAGGTGACGCCTGCTCAGCTTTTTGTCGCTTGTAAACGTGGATCATTTAGACAGAAGCTTTGTTTCAATTTGGAAGGAATTTAAGAAATCATCAGAGCTTTATTGTAAGCTTTGTTGGAGAATTTAGAGGCTTTAAGGAGACATCAATGAAGATGCTACTGTAACATTTAGGAGGTTTGGATCAAACCCTCATTTAAAAAACAATAGATTTTTTTATTGTACCTCTTATAAGAAGGTATAGTGATTAATGGTGATACCTGGATACATTTTCCCATACACATTTGAAGCACGTAAAGTAAGGAACCTTGTTGGGGTTGGTTATTTTTATATTGCATCACGGCAGTAAATCCTTTGCTGTTGAAAAGATTGTTTGCTTCTCTTAAATAGAGAAGCAGTTGTGCGGAAAATGCTTTTATAGGTTGAGGATTCACCCATAAAAAAATATTCCAAATCCTGTTTGCATGTCAGAAGATTTTGTTGAACAGAACAGAAAATTATTTTTAATGTCCAATAATGCGTGAAATTTCTGTGTAACAGCAGAAAAGTCACAAGCGATATGAGCAAATAGACTCAAAGATAGAATATAAAGACAGAATAAAGAATAAAAATACTGCACTGCAAGGGCAAAATTAAAAAAAAATAAATACTGTGTAGTTATAAAAAAAAAAACTGTAGTCCAGAGGAAAGTGCAACAGAGTTGGTTAATTAAAAAATATGTAAAATATGCAAAAGACGGACTAGCTAAGACTTTATTTGTTCATAACATCTGTTATGAACACGAAGGAGCCTTCATAAAAACTTACGACTTGTCATGAAGTGACATTCTGTAAATGACATTTTTAATGCAAAGCTGACACTTTTTTTGACCTTTTAATGCAACTTTGCATTAAAATTGTCACTATTGAGACTACATGAGAGCTGTTGTAAATAAACAGGCTTTTCTGACAGGATAAAATCTATTTCTACTGTTGTTGCCACAAAGAAGTAATCAACCAAATACAAACTTTCTTACATTTTCTGCTAACTCTGTGTTAGTATTTCTCTTGACTTCATAGTCATTTGGGGCAAATGCATCTGCTGTGATCAGATATGTAGTTTAAATAATAGATTTGGACGTTCTTGGGATATTTTGAGTCACATCTTGAATAATTTACATTGCAGGCAGAGCTCTCACTGCCTAGTTTGCAGATGTGGTAGACTGATTTTAATATGCATTATTGCTGATTTTTAGTCTAAAGTAATCTTATTTATGTCTGGTTTCTTCAGTCAGACAAGAAGAACTAAATGCTTCATACATTTCCATGTTTCTCCTGATAAAGCGCACACCCACCTGTTATCAGCAGTGTTGGCTAAGAGGGTTTATCATGGAGCTAGCTGTTCATCCTCTGTCCTCTTGCTCTTTTGCTACTACAGGCTGCTCTTTGGACTTTGACAGAATAAAGTATAATGTGAGATGCATGACCGTTGTGTGTTTGCCGTGTTTTCCAGCGGCGCTCAGGGGGAGTACGCCGGCCTGGCCGCCATAAAGGCCTACCTGAACTCCAAGGGAGAAGACTCCAGAAGTGTAAGTGTAATCATGGAAAGAAAAACCCATCAAGCCAGACAGAACTGAGTGGGATTATCTGGAGAATATTGGAATTAAGTACTTATTAAGCCTTTCAATTAAGTCTCAGGCTTTTCTAACTTTTAAACTTTCAGAAAACTCTTCATAACAGCTGCATGTAGAAGTTCAGCAGAGCCAGGATAAACATCTCTGCACAGATAATGATTCCTGGCTGCAGCTTGGTGACAGATGCACAAAGCTGAATGTGAAGTGGCTGTCTTATCAAAACATCATTATCATTCTATTTTACTCCCCAAAATAATGCAAATAAAGAGACCAAAATTGGTTAAAGTAAAGCAGAAATAACTAATCAACTGTTGCATGATTGAAAATTAAAGCAGGTTTTATGATTGTGTATATCTGATGTGCAAAGATCTCCTTTTGTTCCTCTGATTGTGCTGATTCACTGACCTCTGCTGACTAATGGCTATCAAAGGACACTTTTTACAAGATCCTGAATGTCAGATTTACTGTTGACCTCTGCAGCAGGTCATTTTGACATCGGAGATTAACATGTTATGGGTATGACTTCAGAATCCCAGCATGCTGATTGACTGTAGTCGGCGCAGGACGCTGATAAAACGACCTCAGATTAAAGAATGGCTGACTGCGGGATTTTTTTCCTCTCGCCTTTGTTTTCAATTCCTTCCTCATGAGTACATCTTAGATAGCGAAATGATCCCTGCTAACAGTCAAGGTCCAATCTGACAACAGTGCAAACAGAGGGGCTGACAGCGATGTGATCCAACCACAGGCCATCCACCTTCAAGACTCCATATTTGGATGTTCTAAGACTCCGCCAGCCGGTCGTCTGTTAACTTTGGCCGACCTGCAGGTCTAAGCGCCACGCTGGTCTTTGTGACCAAGTTGCAAAACGCCAGAAGTGTCGTCCTAATAAGGGATGAAATCAATTAGCCGCCAAGAGGCAGGTTACTCATTAGTACCAGGGCTGAGAGCAGTGCAGCGGAAAACAAGCTGCAAAGTTTAACCTCAGGAGAACTGCAGGAAGAAAAACCAAACCTGTTTTTGTTTTTTGTTTTGCTAAAAATTTTAATGTGAAAAGTTTGTTTAGATTTTGTTCAGCAGCCCATATTTAAAGCCTTTCGACTAATAAAAAATACAACAGATGGTTCCCACAAAACAGGACTATGACGGCATATGAGGGCCATGATGAGTAGAAAAAATGTAATAAATTTCCTCCAAAAAACTCAGACATTTTGTTAATGAACTCAGAATTTTTTTGAAAAAACATGGAAATTCCTGAACTTCAATAGTTGGAAAAAGGCAGAAATTTTGAGATTAATCTGAAATTTTCTAGAAAAAAACTTTCCAAAGTCAAAAATTTACGACTTATAAAACGTTTAAAAAAAATAAAAATTTGGAAATTTCTACGGTTAATCAAAAAACTTTTTTTTTCTAGAAAATGTTCAACATTTGAAACTCACAAATGTTCAAGTTTTTTTGTAGAAAATTTCTGAGATGAATCTCAAAACTTGTGAATTTTTTTAGTAAATATTTGACACATGAAACTCGTATATTCCCAAGTTTGTATTTTTTTCTGAGATTAATTTTAATTTCTGAGTTTTTTTTTTGGCAGAAAACTAAAAAAGTACGAGTAAATTTCTAACAAAAAAAAGCCTCAATACGCATTTGTAAAAAATAAGTAAATAAAAAGCATTAATAAGTAAATTGACCAAGTGAAAGTTGGATTATGTTCCCAATGTTCTTGGTGTTTGGCTCTTCAGGTCTGCCTCATTCCAAAGTCCGCTCATGGCACCAACCCAGCGAGCGCTCAGATGGCGGGCATGAAGGTTCAGGTGGTCGAGGTCGACAAAGACGGCAACATCGACCTGGCGCACCTCAAGACCCTGGTGAGCGTCGACAACAGATGCATGGACCGAGCTTTGGAAAGAGTTTACGGCAACATGCAGCGACTTTCTTTCAAACTCCTTGACCTTTTTAATGTTGGTCAGATTACAAATAGGTGATATGGCTTAGATTATCTTGCTTCGTGTTGGTCTAAAAGCAAGTTTTTATTGTAATGAAGCGAAGCGTGAATACTTTACACCTTATTGGTGTAAATTTGAGTGCAAAGACTCTACAGATTGTTAGGTCGGCTTGTTTGATGATCAGACAGCAAGTGTGATTTGTACAGATTTTAATGTGATTATATTTACTTGTCTTTGGTTGGTTTGTTCTCTCCCAGGTGGAAAAACACAAGGCCAGCCTGGCGGCCATGATGATCACGTACCCGTCCACATTTGGAGTGTTTGAAGAAAATATCCGAGACGTTTGTGATCTCATCCATGAAAATGGTGGACAGGTGTATTTGGACGGTGCCAACATGAACGCTCAGGTGAGTACACTGATTTTCTGTTATGGAGACAAAACTTGGATTCTTATGGCTGCGGGGAACTGCATGCTTTTAGGATTAAGGTTGATAAAAGTGAGCTTTAGCTATTAATCTGATATTTTAGATATTTTGGGGAAAAGTTTTCCACTTAAATGATGAGTTTGGGGATTTGCAGGTGCTTTTTCCTGCAGGATCGCTGTGCAGGGCTCTGACTAAATTAAGTAAAACTGAGAAGTTATTGAGGGGAGCATAGAGCTGAATCAAATCCAGTTACATTAATAACTTTTTATTCTTCTTGTTTCAAACTTACTTTTTGTTTGGACCCATCATCAGTTTATATGCTAAAAGAGTAATTCATTTGCTGCTAAACACAAAATCTTTAGCAAAAACACAAAATCTTACCAATTATTTTGATCGAGTTCCCAGTGCAAATATTGTAGTACATTTGAATTAAGAGAAAACTAATTGAAAGTATATTTTTAGTGAGATACAGGAGCTTGTTTTAGGTCAATAATTCCTTAATATTGATGAAAAATTACTACTTCTACTGTCATTTCACGTTTAACAGGAGAAAATGCCTTATTAGTGATATAACCTGCCAATGCAAATAATTATTGAATTGTTGACCTAAAATAAGCTCCTAAATCGTGCTAAAAAGTTACTTGTAACTGAGTTTTCTCTTAATTCAAGTGTACTAGAAGCTAGGCAAAATAATACTCAAGAGGTTTTTTTTTTGCATTTTAAAACTGCATTTAAAGTACAGTTTTACTCATTTAAATATGAAACTTTAGTCTACATTGTATAATTTGTGTATTTGTTTTACCAGAGAACATATTATCCAACTGAGGCAGATTTATCTGGAAATGGCTCCTGCTTTGAATTTGAATTTTTGTCTTGGTTTGTCCTAACTTTGGGCTTCAGGTGGGTTTGTGTCGCCCTGGAGATTACGGCTCTGATGTTTCTCACCTGAACCTGCATAAAACCTTCTGCATCCCCCACGGCGGCGGCGGACCGGGCATGGGGCCCATCGGAGTGTGAGTCCCATCTGAACCTTTCATTGCCGTTTATGTCAGTAAGGCGAGGATTTCTCTGCTTTATTCTTCACATCAGGACTGCAACTAGCAATTATTTTAGTAATTGACTAATTAATTAATTTATTTTCTATCTCATAAAAACATGTTGCGAGTTTTTACTCAGAAACAGACTTGAGCACATTACATTACATTTGGCTAAAAATGGCCAAATAGAAGTTCAAATTCTTATTTTTGTTACTGGGAATAAATTAAAAACATTTTATAGACTTAAATAATGGAAGCCCGAAATATTAAGTGACTGTTAAGGCAGATGTAAAACATAACATGTTTTATTTACAAGTAAAAGAGAGAATTCACAATAATATTTGTGGGTTTTTAATTGGGGGAGGGAAATAGAAAATGTTGGCCCCTGAATTTGTTTAACTTTGAGATTTTGGCCCTTTGTGCAAAAAGTTTCATGTCTCATTTTAAATGGTTTCCCCACCAGGAAGGCGCACCTCGCCCCCTTCCTGCCCAGCCACCCGGTGGTCCCCATGCAGTCGGTCAACAGCAGCAGCTCTCTGGGGACCATCAGTGCCGCGCCGTGGGGCTCCAGCGCCATTCTTCCAATCTCGTGGGCTTACATCAAGGTCGGCACCGATTGGCCCAAACATTCAGGAAACTGGAGTCCAGAACTTCAGTTCTCAAGGGCCGGTATCCTGTAACTTTTAGATGTGTCCCTGATCCAAAACACCTGAATCAAATAACCGAGTCAAATTCAACAAAGTTCTGCTAATTAATTATTTGCTTCTTAAGGTTAGATAAAGCAGAGACGGCTAACAGCTACAGGATAACCGTCATCAAGAGCTGGAGTTTGAGCTTTTAACTTCGAAAAAAAAATTAAAAATGTCAAAATTAAGGTGTACGTTAGTTACTTTTTAATTTAAATATCAAGCTAAAAATCAACAGTGTTGCATTGGGGCGCACAACATGGCTGGGAAGAGTTTCATATCAGTCGATGTAGATAAGTATTGATAAGTATTTTTAGATATCTGAAAAGCTGCCAAACTGGTCTTGTGACCTTTTCTGTTTTATCCAGTTTTCATGCTAGTCTGTTGTTTTATTTGTAGTACTTAAATCATCCAGTAGAGGGAGTCTATGATTCAATTTGTTGTTTTCAACCTTATTTTAGATGTAATGGTGTCAGATTTGAGTCTGTCTGAAATGATAAAATAACTTTTTACTTGTTTAAGGTGGAAAAGTTAAACTCTGTGCCTCTTGTGTGTTCTGCTTAGATGATGGGGTCAAAGGGTTTGACTCACGCGACAGAAGTTGCCATCCTCAACGCCAACTACATGGCTAAGAGGGTGGAAGGTCACTATAAAATACTCTTTAGAGGCAGGAAAGGTAAAGCATGTCCACAAAAATACCATAAATGACCTTGGTCTTAATGGTAAAGTTGTTTTTGTTTTATTCTGGGCAGGTTTTGTTGCTCACGAGTTTATTCTGGATGTGAGACCGTTCAAGAAGACCGCAAATATCGAGGCTGTCGATTTGGCCAAGAGGCTGCAGGACTACGGTAAGATCAACTGGACATCATTTTCCCATCTGTTACTATAGTGCATATGCAGAAGGATAAGTTGCTGTGTTTGTGCAGGTTTTCATGCACCGACCATGTCCTGGCCGGTCGCTGGGACACTCATGATCGAACCCACCGAGTCGGAGGACAAGGCTGAGATGGACCGGTTCTGTGACGCGCTGCTCGCCATCCGACAGGAGATCGCAGACATCGAAGAGGGAAGGATGGACTCTCGCATCAACCCACTCAAGGTGCGCCAGCTTGATTTAATTATGGGAGAAAAGTTGCATTACAGTGGAAGAAATTATTAAACATTTTAACAGGGTTCATGTGGCTGCTTAAAATCCTTGAAAATGCTTGAAATTCAATGAGGTGTTTTCAAGGTTTGGAGAGTGCTTGATTTCTGTGTAAAATCCTTGAATGTGCTTGACATTAAAACTGCACAGTTTTGTAGCAAAGTTCATTTAGATGCTTGATTAATGGCCTAAATTTGAAAAATCTTGCTTACAGTTAAAAACAGATATTTTCATAAACCCAGTAAAAATGTATACATTTTAAATTTTTCCTCAGTGATTAACAAAATTTTCTATTTGCTAAATTTCAGAAAACTTGGAATTTTTTGACATTTAAAAAAAATATTTTCTTTGTATATTGTGTGTGCTTAATTTTAACAATGACTTANTGATATGTTTAAGACTTTACAAAACATAAAATTGTTTTATTTTAGTTTATATCTAATATAAACTAAAATATTAAAATATATTTAATATTTATAGAAATTGGAATACTATCATAAGACATTATTAGATACAATAATAAATTATATCATGTTATAGTAAATTAAAACTTTTATCTTTATCTTTGAGATGTGATGCTGGAAAAGTTTGAAAACTAAAAATGCTTGAAAAGTTCTTGAACTTTTACTGTGGGAGAAATGAACCAACCCTGTGTTTAGTTCAGACTTCATCCCTTTTCTTTCTTTCATTTTTTTTTTCTTGCTGTTTGTGCAGATGGCTCCTCACTCTCTGGCATGCATCTCCTCGTCAAACTGGGACCGACCGTACTCCAGGGAGTACGCCGCCTTCCCACTGGTGAGTGTCGTCGTCAACCTGGGGATTAAAATGAAAACCTGTCCTTCAAGCTTAGTCTCTGTTGATCTAACCTAAAACAACATAAACTCATCGGCTTAATATTTTTTCTTTAAGGATTTGAAGCCGATTTCAACAAAACTTGACTAACTTTGTCTCCATCTAGTGGCGAAACATAGGAAATGTCAGGAGTTGTGATTTTACTAAGACTCCATGAGTAGAAAAACATGAGCATTTTCAGTTTCAAAATAAGCTTTTATTTAAAGTTTTAATTAATAAAGCTAGTTTTTTTTATGTTATACTTAAGTTTTGATGCTTATCTTATGTAGAGCTATAATATATGACAGTGTATTAGGGTCATTGTAGATAGGAAAATATAGGAGCTAATTTATGCCAAAAAACACTTCAGTTTTAATGTTTAATGTTAAGGAATGTTGAGATTAATGTCAGAAATTTTCTAGAAAAAACTGAAATTTCTGAGTTTCAAAAATCAAAAACTTTAACAGAAATATTCATTCTTTTTCTAGAAAATTTTTGAAATTAATCTAAAAATTTCTGTTTTTTGGTGGAAAAAACTGAAATTTTTAATGCTCTGTCATCATAATGTCTGTTTTGCTTGCCTAAAACAAAGTATTGAACTTCTGAACTGCTATAGAAAGTGATTGAAAGTTATGGTTTTTGTCATTATATGGAAACTTTTTTAGTTTTTCAAAGCTAATTTGCTTCAAGCCACCCTGGTTTTATCAGTACAAATGGTGCTGTAGTAAATTGAACTGTTTACTTTTGATAGTGGATGTCCTATTAGGATTTTGAACACTTCTTGTGTGTATTTCC
>NW_015112648.1:318534-322180 GCF_001443285.1 Poecilia latipinna | reverse complement strand
GTATTTCCCGTGTTTGGTCACTAGATGGGGCTGTAGGCTAAACTATTTGACAGGTTGCAGGTGTTGAACCTGAAAGGACATGCAAGTTTTTGACCGCTGTACCAGAGTCTGTTTAAATCCTGGTACCATGTACTTTGGAGTTTTTGGGTTTTATTCACGAATTGTCTTATTGGAGTTTAATAAACGGATGAACCTGCAACCCAAGAAGAAATTTGGGACTGACTTTTATACGTCTAAACGTTGCGCGTCATTACAAAGCAGCTGCGGATCAACACTTTTCCATGCCGTGGGACCCCATTTGGAAGCACCTACAAAAAATATGTAATACATTGAATTTTCCTTTTTTCCTCCTCACTTTCATTTACCATTCAGTATGTTATATGTAATTTGGCATAAATTCGTCCTCATACTTTTGATTTTTAGTTGGCAATGGAAAATTTGGTCAGAAATTATGTTGAATCTGTTACCAGATACAATTTTCCACCACAGCTGAGAAATTATGTAATATTTTTTATATGAATCTCATCAGACATTATTAAATCACCACAGATGGCTCCTTCGGTTTTTTTCTATTCAAAAACTTTTCCATTTCCAGCTCGAGGAGCAAATCAATTTGCTAAATTTAACAAGCAGCAAATCAGAAAGATGAGCATGGCAAATAATGCTTTCCTGAATTTCCCCTCTGTGGGACAACAAAGGCTATTTCTGTCTTCATGGTCAAGAAGTTAATTTAATTGATAATTATTCAAAATGGATTACGTTTATAGAACAAATTTAAATTTGTAATTAAACATTTATTGGGATTCTGTTTTTTTTTTCTCTCCTCATTTCCCTCAGCATTTATCCTGAATAAATGAAAATGTAGATTAAACTTGGAACCGTTCATGTAGACTGATTTGGATGTTTTTCTTTTCTTTCAACAGCCCTTCATAAGACCCGAGACCAAATTCTGGCCAACCATTTCCAGGATTGATGACATCTACGGCGACCAGAACCTGGTGTGCACCTGCCCACCCATGGAGGTCTACGAGTCTCCGTACGAGGAGAAGCGGGCCTCTTCGTAGACGCAGTCCACAGCGCCGTCTCCACGTCCAGCCGTAGAGGACGATACTAAAAACTCAGACTTCCAGCTACCGTGAACTGATGATGTGATGCCTAATGATTGAAAGACCGGATGTGTTGTTGTTTTAAGGAGGTGTTGAGTTTTAGCAGATTGGGGTTAATTACTTCTAACCAAACATGAACCGGTTCAGATCTAGAACGGATCAGAGATCTGCTGTAGACTTAAAGGTGGACGTTGGGGTAAGGCGCTGTAGGACTGCACCAGCGTTGGGTCAGGCTCGTTCCAACTTGGACTTTTCAAACGGACCAAAGGGTGCAGCTTTTTGCTTTCCAACCTCTGAAAACAACTACGCTCACCCCCAGAAAATACCCTGTCTCATGACAAACCTTTGATGTCTTTTGATCTCCAACTCTTACAAAAACGTTCCCTCTGTGCCTGTTCGTTTTTTTTTTTGTTTTTTTTTTTCTATGAAATGGAAATTTTCCCTTCTAAGAGCTTTTGGAGATTTAGATTTTGTAGGTTTTTGTTAATATGCATCTGTTTGTGAGCTGTTCTTAAATGTGTTGTGACGATGTCAACCTTTTAGAAGAATAATTTTCTAATCCAAATAGTTTTCTATGTTGTTAAAAGAAATGTCTGTATTAAACGTTTTTGTCGTAAAGTGTTTACGTGTTTTGAAATAAGACTATAACCTAACTTTGCAACAGAGTGATCTCCTATATTCGGTTTGTGCTTTTCCTAGAGGAAAATTCAATAATTTTTAAGGTAGGTTTTCATACTTTTCCAGGACCACACATTAGAGCCAAAAACAATAGTTTCAATTCACTAAGTAATTTATTACTGATTAATAATGTCTTGTGATGGTATTCTGCAGCACGGACAAGGTAAACTAAATATAAACACTTTTTGATTTGACACTAGACATCTCGCTGTTCCAAGAACAAAATACAAATTCTGTTGAATTCAGTAACATTCATATAAACCAATCTTTATTTAAATTACACAGATCAATAATTCATTGAGCTTTTAGCAATAAATATTTGTATTGGAGGGGAATCCAAAGAAGATGTTTACAAAAGAACATCTGTAAAAAATGTCAGCTAAATTTTCTGGCATTTACAAATAGAAATAATTTTGGTCATTTTAACTAACCAAAAACTAGAAAATTTTAATCTTGGTTAACTTTGGACAGTGAGGGGGGAAAATAAATATATATTTTTATTTGGTGTATGAAAATATCAAAGCAAAGCGCAGAACAAAGTGTTCTGGACCAGATTGGATTCGACACAGTGGCGCAAAAAGTGATTATGCACTGTATGCAGCGCATAGGGGCGCTACACTAGAGGGGGCGCAAAAACGATGTGGGGATTTTTTTTTTCTAGTCAGTATTTTACATACCTATCAGCTGTTTGTGTATGAAATGATCAATAACAGAGGAACAGCACTGATTAGGCGCCCCTCCCCTCCTGCCAGCCGCTCTCCCCTCCCATACAGGTAGCTAGGGCTCACGTCCCTTCGAGAACGCGCTGAGGCGCGGTTTTTCTTTTAAATTTGTAAATAAATTTATTATAAATTCTGCAGCGAGGTCCTTCTCAAACAACAAAGTAATGGTGGGTAACTATGGCAACCAGTGACGGTTTAAAAGCCCGCCTACTCTTTCTGCAGTCAGGTTGCGCGCGCATCCTCCATGTTCATAAAAAACCCATCAGACAAGCCCGCTCTGAATATCAAATGAAACTGTGACATCACAATGTGACATCACAATATAACTCCAAAGGCAGAATTCTGACATCACCAGGGATTATATAAGCTCGTCACATCGATCTACTTTCATCACAACCTGTTCGCAGCCGTTAATACGTTTCTTTTGAGAATTTACTAAGCAGTTCACAGCAGGATTTTCAATTTTGTTTGGTGTACATTTCTTTTGGACATCAAGATTATCGTAAAATCTTGACTCAGTTTTAGAGAAGCGATTTTATCTTAGAACCTGAAACAAGCAAAGGTTATGATGCAGTCCATCGCTGGAGAGCAGGAGACAGTCGATGTAGCAGAGAAGGAACAGCCCTCTAAGTCTGAGGAACAGCCACCAAAGACGACCATCATCAAGAAGAAAAAGATAACAATTCAAATCGGGTTAGAGACACATGCTCCCGCTGATCTAAGATCTCCAGCTGAAAGTACTGGAATGGAGGACATTTCACTGGTTACCAAACAGGAATCGATCTCCGTACTGCAAGTGACACCAGAGAAAGAACAGTTCTCTATGTCCAGCACTGAAAATGTTAACAAGCAGGACACTTTTCTGCTTGAAGAAGAAGGTGATCAGGAAGATTGCTTAAAAAATGAGATTTTCAAAGAGGAACCTGTGATTGTTACAACACAAGCAAGTGAACCAAAATGTACATGTGAAGGCAAATTTAAGGAAGCTGAACTGGAATATATCAAAGTACAGAAATACTTAATGAAGCAGCTTGATGAGATGTTCGATATAAATAATAAACTAAAAGCTAAACTTAAACAGCAGGACGATCTGATGAGGAAAATACTCTCAGAGAGAAGTGAAACCATGAAGTCAATGGT
>NW_015112648.1:309030-314061 GCF_001443285.1 Poecilia latipinna | reverse complement strand
ATATATGTGTGTGTGTCTCTTTATACATATATAAATCTCTATATAGATATCTCTATATTAGTTGTGCTACCACCCCTACGCCACTAGAGGCAGTAGCAGGCTCGAAAAGATGCAACTAAGGATCAGATTTAGAAGTACACAAAAGCTACAGAATTAGTTAAAAACTGTGAGCTGCGCTGAAATAAACAAAGAGGTGAAGTTCAAATACATGCTGAGAGTGAAACTCCTTCCTAAAGATGAAGATATATGACAGATTTAAAAAAAAATAAATAAATAAATAAATAAAAACGGGAGACCGCGGATAATATATGAAATAGCGCCCCCTTCACTTCCGGAGTGCAATAGTTCCACTTCCAAATAAGGCATGAGACTGACAGCGGTCCGGCCCCCCCCCCCCCTTCTGTTTGCTTCAGCGAGGTAGTCCACTATCCTTAGAAGCAAAACCTCTGGCAAAAATACAGACATGAGTGGAAAGACGCACATTCCATGCCAAACAATTACAGTGAAGTTTAATAGGGCCATTAAAAAAATGGGTCATTGATATTCAGTGGCCCACAGTGAGTTGTTTGATATCAGACAGAATGGGTCAGGAGAACAGCGCAGACCCGCCAGAACCTACAGAACCAGACATCTGTCACTTCATCCCTCAATCATTTCCTGAGACCGAAAAATAATATATATGGCAATTTAAAGAACAAAACATACAAATAGATTAATAGCAAATAAATAAATATTGTGAAAATAAACCTTTACTTTTTCAACATTAAAAACGTTTGTTAGGATTGTGTAGGAAAAATGTTGATATCTTTTATAAATACAGTGTTTTGTGGTCAATATTATTTCACCATTTTATTAATGTGAGTTGCCAGTTTGGATAAAGCTTCCTATCAAGCTTTAAGAATAATAGAAAACATGCTAACAAAATGCCTCAGACCTGCAGCCTGTAGGCGGTTCTAGACACAGGCTAACAGAAGTGGCTCTTTGGCTCACTTACATGTTAAATGATGAAATATTGCCCTGTTTTTTGTTTCGTTCTTTTTAAATTGCCCTGTAGGTAGCAATTTATTCACATGTATGTACATTTATCGTTATTGATACTTTAATTAAATATGAGTTGTACAAGTTTATGTCATTGGGGCGGGGCGCCGATGACATGTTCGCATACACCTCAGAAAGTATGTAGTTGCGCCCCCGGTTAAAGTGTAGCTTTCCACTCCAGAACGTCAGAAAACACAAAATATTACAGAAAAGCAATGGAAACGTTGCTTTGTGTGTATTTGGGATGATGACATGACAAAACAGATTTCTACACAGATTATTAAACATTTGAGTTTTGTTACTTTTGCAAAGAATTAAGCCTTACAGGTCGGACTCTGATGACCCCTGACTCCCGATGGATACGGTCGCAAATTGCAAAACTGAATCAAACGGTGACAGTGATTATCTTCTAACCTTTCACATGACAGGAATCCAGTTATTTTACTCCTTCTGGTTAGTTCCTGTTCATATTTGACTCTGTGGAAACACGTATGGTAAGTTTGCCTGCATTTCCTGAAACTGTGGAGCGACTTCCCAGAAAAGTGGCAGTCTGAATTCGAGCTACTTCACAAACCTGAACAGCTTCTTTTTTTTTTCTCACCTCTTTCCTGTTACGCTGACACGAATGATGGTGATTATTGGAAGAACATGCATGGTGGAAATAATTGCTGAGCTTGAGCTCATTGCTCTTTCAACGAGTTTTAGAGTGATGAAGCAGCACAGCGGGAAACATTTCTGAAAATCGCTTTAAAAACCACTTCAAGCAGGTTTTTATAATAATTAGGCTTCAAATGATTGCTGAAGGTTTTAAATAGTGAACTCTGGTCACAAATTACTGCCAAGTATTTCCACATTTTATATGAACATACAGAATTTTACAACAGAGTAGATAGAGAAAAGGAATAAACTTTTACCAAAAAACTCACAAGTTTAAAAAATAATCTCAGAAATGTTTTATAAAAAAGAAGAAACACATTTCTGGGTTTCAAAAGTAAAAAAAACTCATAAATTTTGAGATTAATCTCAGAAACTTTCTAAGGAATTTCTCAGTGTTGACTTTTGAAACTGAGAAATTTGTAATTTTTAGAGTTTAATCTAAAAATGTTCTTGCACATTTTCATCCACCTGTTTAGAGTTTCCCTTGATTAGTAGTAAATGGAACATTGATCAACATATTTGATGTGTATTGATAATTTTGATGATACCATTTGACAAAATGTAATGTTTGTTGCTAGTTTTCATAACTGGTTACTGTATAATGTTTTTATTTAACTGACTTTTTGCTGAAATGTTTTCATGTTGAGAATAATTTACACACAAGTTAAATTAACTCTTCACTTTTAAAGACGTCTGGTTGCACTGGATTGTATTTAGGAGAACCAGAGCACAGGGGCTGAAAACAAATCATATTTTCCTTAGTTATGCATAATTTTTACTTCCTCTTCACATTAATGTGCAATACAATCCCAGTTAAATATTGAAATGCAGCAGCAGCTCTTATTAATGCTTTAAGCTTCAGCAGAGACAGAAATCACAAAGACGAAGATGAAGACAAAGTAATCATCACATCACATTTCTCAAAAGCAATAAAGCAGGAGAGACAAATGACACCCTGCTGGTCTTCAAATGGTGGAATCAATATTAAATATGAGCTAACAGATGCTGTCTTTATTGCTGTGTTATCCTTCTAACACTCTGTTGCTAAGTGTGTTGTTCAGATGGTTTTATTTCATTAACAATAACTGGGATTCCAATCTTGAAATATCACATAGGCTATAAAAGAAACTAACCACAAAGGAGCAGTAAAGTCAACTATTAAATATGAGAAAATTGTTCTCCTGCTGTAATTGCATGTGGATCATGACCAGGATTATTAGTGTTTTATAAACACAAACCATGAGCTTCAGGTCGTTCGGGTTTCATGTGAAATTGACAGTAAATATTCAGACTAAATACTTATTTTTGACATTCTCTGTTGCTCATATTTTTCATCTAGTTAAATAAACAAACACGGCTGTGCATGGACTGATTAAAAACCATCTGTGTGATGCATGTGGCCTTCAGTTACACATGTGTTCACAGTACAAGCTTGTGAATTGTGTTTAGTTTGCACTAAATGCCACTAATGTCGTTGTGTCCCTGTAAATGCTCTGCAGAGTCCAACTCCCCATTTATTAGACATAACTAAACAGTATAAGCATGAGGGATATACTAATAAATACAAGCTGTAACACTTAATAAACATATTTTAAAGGTGACATTTTATGTTTCCTTTCCTTTTTTGTTGTAAGAAACCATTCTTAGATAATGAGATTTTAATCTGTTCTGCCTACTTTTAGCTCATTTTACAATGAGCTCCTTTAGGGCGTCTTGTCTCTTTAAATCTAAATAAGCTGCTGCTGGCCACACCCCCAACTCAACATTTACACTCTCACATTAAAATGGCTGCAAACACATGTGCAATTATACAACCGTACATCTTTGAAAAGCAGAAGTGGAGCCTCCTGCACAAGCAGCAAGAATTTAGCAAGTGGTTTCTGAATGGTGAGTCAACAGCAAAATATTTGTCTTTTCCAGTAGCCATTGTACAGCAGGAAAACCAGCTGACCAAACATGCTGGGTGTCAGGTTGGGTTGCTATGTGACAAGGTGGGCTCAGGTTGTTAGGTAATTGCGCACTTTGACTCAACATTCAGGAGGCTTTTGAAACTGTTTGTTTTCCAGACACCAAAAATATTAACTTAAATTTATTTTAACTTATTGCCCAAAAAATTTGCTGGCTGGTTTCTGAAGCGCCTCGGCTGTTTTTAGAAGGAACTGAGACCCAAATGGACGTATAAAATGTGAAAAAGTGCTTTTTTCATAAAAGGTCCCCTTCAGAGAAATAGATTTAAGTAACTTTATTTGTTGAACTAAGAGAAAGATCCACTTTCACATATGTCCCAATGTCTCCAAACCCACCTGTATATCACTATTATTAAACGTCCCTTTAGTCACCAACCCCCTCATTGCAATTGCTAAATTGTGTTTTTTCAACGTTGGGAGAATATCAACAGAGTTTTGCTCACATGTGAAGGGAACTCAGCGTCAGTTTTCTTAGTCCAGGTAAGATGTTTGACTTTCTTTTGTGTATGTATTTCTTTGTTGTTTGTTTATATCTGTTTAAGTTATGCCATATTCGGATTAATTAATGTTCAAAAGTCTTGCCATACCAGTTCATCGATTTATGTAAGTTATTCTTGTTTTCTGTTTCTTGTATATTCACAGTTTATTTTCTCTGTGATTATTTGTTAGGGTTTTCCTCTCTGGTTCTAGATCATTTGAGTCCCTGCTGATTTGTGTTTATTTTTCATTTTCTCTGAGTCGACTGACCTTCTCTCACAGCTGCACCCATTTGATAATCAACCACCTGCTTCTTGGTAGAAATCACCCTCCTCGGCATCAAACCCTTTCTGTCTCTTCTGTCTCTGTAATTATTCAGTTTTCTTGCTGATGTTTCCTCCTTTATTATTATTATTATTATTCATTAAATTAAAATCACTCTGTTTCCCCTCTGTCAGTGTTTTTATCAAGTAAAACGTGACAGGAAGTACCTAAATACCTATGAATGTGAAGGCTTTCAAATTGAAATCCAGTCTTCCTCAAACGTTTGATTTTACTTTTCTCCACAATCCTCTCAAGGCTGCAGCTATTCCTATTGATTTTACACCTTCTTTTCATTCTTTCAATTAGCTTTTTATTCATAACCTTCCAGCATTGTACCTGGAGTACACTAGTGGATTTTGCTGTTTGAGAAAGGTATTAATTTCTACTTGTTTAGAAAACCACAACATCAACTGTCTTGTTAATGTCGGACATTAACAGCCAAAGCATTACATTTCACCAATAATATGTTTTACATTTTGTATTTACTGTTTCTGCACTCCATGCAGAGACAGTAAATACTTTTGGTTAACTCTGAGAGAGATTTGATTACGTTGCTGTTATGTGCTTC
>NW_015112648.1:260571-305036 GCF_001443285.1 Poecilia latipinna | reverse complement strand
AATAATTTCAAAAATTGTAAAAATAAGTACTAATATTTATGTTTCACCTTTTTTAATTGAATTAATAAAATAAAATAATACAGATGTAAATAGTTTTGACATGACCCATAACATAACTCTTGTACAACTCTTGAAAGTCGTTAGTGACTTTCACCTGGTCTCTTTTGAAAACTTTCATGAAATGTTCCTGTGGAGAGTGTATTTTATTATTATTTTTTTGCTTTTAATTTGCAGTGAATGCTTATTTCAGCCAGTATAATCATTTTCTTTCTTTTTCAGAATCCAGCAGGTGCCAATTATCACTGTCTGGCACCTTTTTGTTCCCATGTTTCGCTTCAGAAAAGCTAAACAGTCGGAGGTGATCTAAAAACTGACCTCAGCGTTCATCAAAGTTTATCTCCATGGAAACAATCAAAGTCCAGGGTAAAAATTTTTATAGAAACTATAACTAATGACTCTTTTAATACAAAGTTGCACTAAAAGTTCATTAAAAGTGTAAACTTTGGATTATTTGGCCAATAATGACCTTTTTAATGCAAAGTTTTATTAAAATGTGCACTAAAAGTCCATTAAAAGTGTCAACTTTGCATTAAAAGTGTCATTATTCACCGAATGACATTTCATGACAACAGCCATAGACTCCTTCATGTTCATGACAGGTGCTGTGTCATGTGTATGTCGGTGTTATGTAAAACCCTTCATATAAAATGCTACCGTTTGTCTTTGTTCAGTCTGAATGCTTCACATGTTTGCAGAGACTCAGATGTTTATCTGCAGTTTTCATGTGAGTCAGACTGTCTGTGTGTGCATTAGCCTGCTTATGACAGCAGCATTCTCTGTTTGGGTTGTGTAATGGGCAAAATCAGAAAAAGGTGGTTTGATGTTACGCATACATATTTGAAGCTATATTTTGCTTTCTTCTCTGTGTGCAGCTTTGTTATCTTCAGGAGGATTCTGCTGGCAAACGCTCAGGCCAAATAAAATCTATGAGAAGAGTCGCAGCTGCAGGAGGCGTGTTTTGAAAGCCGATAACAAAAGCTCTTTATCTTTAGTTTTTATAGAAAGAATTCATTTTCAGATTTGTTCCTTCTAAAGTTTAGATCAGTGGAACAAAGTATAAATTTGTCTCATGCATGAGCACTGAATGTGAATGTGGTGGTAAAGGTGTGAAATTTGATCCATGGATGGCTGCACATGGTATTTGACAGCAGTCAGACATACCAGTTCCTCCTCATTATCCTCATGTTTAAACCCCAATCATTTCTGTACTTTTCCATCCTGCTGTCTTCACAGGATAATAAAGCTTTGTTCATTTTAACTCAGATTTTCTGCTCTCTCAAATCTAAATGAATTACACGTCCAGCTGAAGTCGAGAGTGTTTAATGCCAGGTGTCACATGGTTAGAGTCACAGTTAATCATTACCACACTTTCCTATTTATAGCCTCTATTGTTCAAAGCTGTAAGGCAAAAAAGGTCATTATAACCTTTATTATAATAAAGTAAAACTGGAGCAGGCTTTCAAAGTATCATCATTTTGGTTATGTAAGTTACCATTCAGTGAATGTTTTGGTTTTTCTTTTTTCTTGGTTTAAATGGAAACTTTTGACTGTTTAAACAAATTTATTGTTGCATCTATAAGAATAAGCAAGCATTTCTTAGTCACGATTTTGTTTCTTAAAGAAAACCATTTATGGTTGACTCCTAGTTGCATCTGTGCTAAAAGGTGTAACTTTATTCATCAACAAAAAGATTTTTTCTTGAAGACAGACTTTCCTGAAATTTTTCCCAGAGCTCTGAGAAAATTTGACACACATTTGCCTTCAGTCAAATGTGTGATTTCCACACAGTTATCTCCACAGGAAGCAACATCAATAAACGTCAGATAACAATGAGCTCCTTTGGTTAAAGAAACCTCGTTACAAGTCCAATAAGATAGTTGAGGAGACAGTTTCTTAACTTTTTTAATGGAAAAACACCGAGCCACTGAATCAATGTTTGGAAAATTATCTTCCTGAAGTTTTGTGTACAATTTGAGTAAAATGTGTTTGTATAAAATCGGTGTTTTACAGTTAATTAAACAAATGTACTTTTTGACATTCATTATTTTAATGGACCAGACTGTTAGTAAATCTGATTTGCTGCATGTGTCACCCCAGGGATTCTTGCTTATCTTCACAGGAAGACTTTGCGATAAATAAAATCAAATTAAAATTTCTATGGCTTTATAAGTTATAGTAAGCAAGGTTTATAGTTGACGCTAGAAGTTGGTGGATCAGTCCAAAAATGTTGTTATTGATACCAAGTCTGTATTGGATCGATAATAGCATGGTAAGATCAATACTTTCAGATTTCTTCTTGAAAAAGTGTTGTGTTTTTCTCAATTTATTAGACTTAGATTTCTTTAACCTGGTAAAGTCTGAATTATTTGTATTCTAAGAGTCTGTTCATGATTTTTACCATCACTGTGAATTGATTTTAGTTTCAGTGGAAATATTTTTCCGATTTTTGTGTGTTTTTGTCAGAGAAGCATCCGGCTTGTCAGGAGGTCATCTGGACATTGGTGTGTTTCCACGAATCTCCAAGCAGCCAAAACACAACCTTTTCTGACCAGGTTGTGAGTGAAAACTGATCTATGCTTTTTGGAAACACACACAAGATGTAAGTCAACATATAGAAGTGCAGCCGCTGTGTTAGTAAACTAAATAAACTTTCCAGCAATAAACAAGAAGAAAACGTATCATCAACACAAAGGTCTTACCTGCAGCGCAGCATGAATCCAAATTCCACTGAATAAAAAAATACATGGACACAGAGACATTTTTTAAGTTTTTGAATATTAAATGTTTCTTCATTTTAAGTTAAATTGTTGTTTGAAATGCTCAACTGCACTGCAAAAACATAAAACCTCCCCTAATGTTTTTGGTCTTTCGTAGTTTATAGTGCAAATATCTGAGAACTGTGAAAATAAGACAAAACTAACTTTTCAGTAAGATATAGAAGCTTGTTTTAAGTTTATAAATCCTTAATATTGATGAAAAAGTTTTAGTTTCACTGGCTGATTTCATTTACAACATGGGAATAACGTCTTATTTGAAATAATCTGCAGTGGAACCAGTTCTTTTTCATCAACATTAAGAAATTATCTACTTAACACAAGCTGCTGTCTTGTTGAAAAGGTATTTGTAAATTAATTTTATCTTAATTCAAGTGTACTAAAATGTTTGCACTAGAAACTAGATCAAAAATACTTGGTAGGATTTTGTGTTTTTGCAGTGTATAGTGGAAATTCTTATTTTTGTAGATTTAAACTTTTATTAAAAAATACAGGAAAAGGATTTCTGTGACTTTAAAATGACTGATGAAATAAATTGTGGCTTGACACCTCTGTAGAAGTGTTATATACAAGAATATAGTTGTTATGTTCTCTCAGCTTCCTCTTGAAGACACCCTACTGATTTTATGGGCTTTAAGTGAGCTAACTTTGTGAGCAGTAGTGGACTAACACCGGAAGACAACATGGCTCCCTAAGTCCACAGTGACTGAGGCACAATCATCTCGGACCACCCAGATGATCAGATATATTTATAAATATCAAATAAATTGTGCTTTAATTAAACTCATCACTTTGCCGGGCGTTTGCAGATGCAACTCAGTATTTCAGTTATACTTCCTCTTTAATGAAATGACAAATTTCTATAGATGAATGCAAAATCACAATGACTGTGCATTATGTTCTCCAGTTATTGTTGCAGTCAGAAATGGTCAGAAGTCAGAAATAGTCAGAAATAGCCTACAGATATGAAGTATTTGTCTTTTTAATGTGTGTTTTTATGAAAGGTGATCTTGCTGATTTCGCCACAAGTCTTCTTAGTGAAAGACAAAGCAGCTAAGAGATTGTCAGTCAGCAGGAGAGCATGTAAAGCAATCAAAATTTAACCTGAGCCGACCAACCCAGCCGACTCTGTAGTTTTCCACTCACGTGCATGTTGGGGCACAATTATGGCCAGCGGGGGTTCAAAGACAACTGTGAGCAGCACGCACGCACACACACACACACGCACGCACATGCACACACAGATGCACGCACACACACACACACACACACACACACACAGATGCACGCACGCACACACACACACAGATGCACACACACACGCACGCACACACACAGATGCACGCACGCACACGCACGCACACACACAGATGCACGCACGCACACGCACGCACACACACACCCAGAGATACAGTAAGTAATGAATGTTTTACTGTTTGCAACTTAACACAAACATCCTCCTTTAAGTGAAAACTTATCTGTGTATATTGCAATGTGCATTTAGTGTGTGTTATTTGAATGCAGCCATAATATGTTTGGACAAAACCTGTCTACACACATTCTTGTAGAAATAAGAGAAGGAGTGCTGTAGATAAGAAAGGAGGCATCTGGTGGATTTCAACATATTAATTTAGCTATATTTTGTAAATTACTTTACACACTTCATCCTTTTTTGACATGAACACATTTCAGAAACAATAGACTCAACACAGCCTCAGTTATTACAGCTAGAAACTAATGATCAGGCCTGAAATCTGGGTAGTGATGGGCTCATCTGAACCTTCAGAGCCACATAAAGAAAGTTACAGAGTCAGGCTTTTGTCATCTGAAGAACATTGCAGGATTAAAAGACTAATGTCCCAGCAAAATCTGGAGAAACTCATCCATTTGCTTTGCAAAATGATCCAGAACGCTGCTGCTTGTGTTCTCACTGAAACCAGGAAGATAGAGCTCATCACCCCAGTTCTAAAGTCCTTTCACTGGCCCAAAGCTCAGAGAATAGACTTTAAAATACTATTGTTACTCAACGGCTTGTTACTTATCTTATTAAAGATCTGCTGCTTTCATGTCAGCCTTGTCAGACCACTCAGGCCCTCTGGTTCTGGTTCTGGTCTGCATCCCCAAAACCAACAAGCAACCTGCAAAACACTTAAATCAAGACAGAAAACCCATTTGTTTAGAGAAGTATCTGATTATTAACTGTAACATCATAAAGGGTAGTCTATTATTAGCCTGTCGTTGTTTCCCCTTGTTATCGCAATGCAAAGTTTTTTGCTTGTTTTTTTAAATTCCTTCAAATTGTATAAAAACTTTTTTTTTTGCTGAAAATGTACTATGCAAATAAAAATGCCTGCAAGAACTAAGTAGTTGTTTCAGAACCAAATTATTTCATTGTTTAAATATTATTGAAAAGTTAATTCATTTTAGTGATTCAATTTAAATAGTACAGATTCACAGAGAAATATCAAGTACTTTTCAAGTCTTTATATTTTGTCAATTTTGTTAATTTCGGTTTACAGGAAATAAAACCAAAAATGTTAAATGCTACATTAGACCACCAAAAAAATATTTTAACAAAGAAATATCAGCTGACTGAAAACTATTTCCATGTAGTATACAGTGTATTCACACAATGCTTGTTCTGGGCTCCATTTTGTGCAAAATACTGAACATGTGGCATGCAGAGTAAGCTGTGGCTTGACACCTCTGCAGAAGTAGAGGAATATAGTTGGTTCTTGTATCTCTCAGCTTCCTCTTGAAGACACCCTACTGATTTTATGGGCTTTAAGTGAGCTAACTTTGTGAGCAATAGTGGACTAACACCGGAAGACAACATGGCTCCCTAAGTCCACAGTGACTGAGGCACAATCATCTCGGACCATCCAGATGATCAGATATATTTCTAAATAACAAATAAATTGTGCTTTAATTAAGAATTTTTGTAAGATGCTTCAGCTATTAGCTGCGTTTCGTCTTCTTCGTCTTTTCCGCCAGTAGTATGGTAACATCTGGTTGTTGATCACATGACTTGTGTGACGAGAAGAAGGGTTTCCGTTGCAGTTTTGCGAGATACAGCTGAAAAACCAGATCGTCCTAGCCCCAAAACTTTCTCGAAAAACGTGAGTCTTTCCCTTTCTTGAAATCGGCATATTTCCATAAATCAAGTTTATTTTCATAATTCCAATTTGCACAATTAATGAAAAGGCAGCCAATGTCTGTGATTCAAACAATGCTATAGCTTTAGCAGTGTAGCCGTTGAAGTTCAGTTAGCTATTAGCAACATTAGCTAATGAGCATCTAATATCAGTTCCAGCAGGGAAAGACATTCCCAACTCTTTTAAATCCACTCTATGAAACTGCAGAAAATGAAGGCCGTATAATCAAAGCTAGAAAGAAAGATCATAAATATATTATATTACATTATATATTAAAAGTATCATTTGAAAATAAACACCAATAAGTAGATATTAAACATACGTTTCATTAAGCCCACCTTTCTGTAGGAAGTATGTTTTTTAATCGTCTGATCTAATTAAAAATTTAAATGCCGTGTTTCCACTACCTATAAGTGGGAAATCATAACAGAAACAAAGGCAACAAACAAACAAACAAACCCCCATTTGTGTGTAATTAATTTGATATGTTTCACTTAGTGGCAAAGTTCCTGAAAAATGGGTTTTTCAGTAATGAATTAATTAAATGGGTCTGTGTAGATTTATGCAGCAGAGATTGCATATTACACTTTAAAAAAAGCAGGAAAATTTAAAAAGTTTGCATCTCCCACAGGTGTCAGCAACCTTCACCTCCAGAGCTACAAGTAGCTCATTGAATCTTTATAACTTTGGCTAAAAATTCTAAAGAACTCATATTTTAAAATATGGATATATTTACAAATGCAAGTTTTAATAATTTTCTTGTAGAATAATTGCATTGAATTTCCAAAGAATGACACTAAAAGCACCAGTGATATTTTTTAGATCTGTTTTCCTGTCTTTAGGCTTAAAATTATGTTTATTTACATAATTTTGCACAAATATCAGAATCTTACAGAAGACAATCTTCTTTGTAGATGGATATATTTTTAGAAATCTAACAATAAGAGCTAAAATAGATTAAGACAAGATCAAAATTGTGTTTTTTCAAATGGTCATTTTATATTAAGGTTCAAGTAAGTTTAATTGTGCTTGACTGAAGTAAAAAAAAAAAAAAAAAAAAAAACTCTGGTTGCAAAGGTTGCAGATAGCTGATCTCACTGGCCAGAGGCAAAACAGATGCTTTGGGCCCCCTGCTGGACGAAACTTCCTCAGCACTTTACATAATAAAAATAAATAAATGTACTAGTTGTAGAAAGAATATCTTAATATATCTATACTCATGTCATTAAACTCAGTTTAATTGTATAGTTTAAACATTTTTAACATTTTCATACATTGAAGTAAGATTTGATATTATAGAATAAATAAATACACTGTTGAATATCATTTGTATGCATAATAATTGAAATACCACTGGAAATGTACAAATTTACTTATGATTTACACAGGTCAATAGTTTATTTTGTTAAAAATAAATTGTATAAAGAACATATTTGAAATGTGTGTGCATACAATTTTAACTAAATATCTACACAATTTATTAATTCGTATCTTTATCTTAATTGTGGTCCGTTGGACCTCCATACTTTCTTCTTGTTGCCTCTGTTCTGTAAAATGTGTTTCGTTGTCTAGACTGAAATATGAAGTAGTAGAAGAAGAAAAAGGCTGCTTTCACCTCCTACTTAATGCTCACAGCCAAAGAGCGCACCGACAGCTAGATGACTCACCACCTTCTATTTTTAAAGAAAATAATCCCGAAGCGTTTTTGGCAGTCTAGAGTTTGATCTGTGCGTGACTTACAGCGCATCATCTGAGCATCTTTAGATTAATTAATCTATGAATACACACAAGTGTCGGTGCTGAGTTTTGGCCAGTGTCCGTTGGCTAGCTAACGTTCACAGTTAGCAAAAGCTTAACAAAGCTATGTTTTAAAATTCTTTTGACCAACAGAGTTAGCGCAAATTACACTAATTTGTTTTCTTTTGCAATTTACAAAAATATATCTATATATGACGTGTGTTCACAACAAATATCTATCAATTATACTTGCCAATATTGTGACAGTTTGTTCTCGCACACTGCTCCATCTCAACAAAGAAACGATCTTTGGCAGTAACAACAAGCCGCAGACTCTGAAACGGGGAAACCCAACATGGTGCGGTAGGTGTGCCTACATCACTTACGCTGTGTCTTCCAGGAAGGAAGTTAAATCTATTTGTGCGAGAGTGTGTGTGTGTGTGTGTGTGTGTGTGTTTTTTTTCTTTTCTTTTCTTCAACATTTCTGCCTCGATGTGACTTCTTGTGAAGTTTAAAACTAGTGTGGAGAAGCCGGTAGATAGCCGGAGCCAACATGTCGGACTCTCTGGAGAGATCTACGAAAATCAACTTGTTAAAAGAGTCGATTGTGAAGAAACTTTGTGAGGTGCTGGATAAATCAAACAGTAAAGGATGGCGAAAACTTGGAGAGATCGTGAGCAGTGACAGGCGGTTTAAAGTCAGGTATGCTGAAAATTACTTTTAACTGTTTGTGCTTGTATGTGCGGTTAAAAACAGTGAAGTTACAGTTTGTGTATAGATATAATTCATCTTTATTGTGAAAAATGATTATGCATTAAAAACTTGAAATGTGATTTGCCATTAACATACCATGATCAGACATAAATACTTGCACTAAGATTGCCTACAGTAAAGCCTGGTGGTGGCAGCATCATCCCTGGCGTTACTTAAGATGTAACTGAGGATGAGATTATGAAAAGCTCAAAATAAAAGTCAGTTTTGCTTGAAGATAAAGAGGGATGTCACAGCCAGTCCAAGCATACATTAAAATCAGCTAAACGTAGTTTTACAAAATCAAAGTTTGAAATTCAGCAAAGTGTCTTCTGGTCTGGGACGAGGTCCTACCCCAGGTGGAAGAGTTCATGTATCTCGGGGTCAGGGGTGGTCATAGCTTGATTGGTGCCCTGGGCAGTCTGCGTTCAGAGTGCCCCCAATGTCCCGCTTTGCAATTTCCCCAATCAAACCAAGCCTATCGGTCTAAGGTTCTCTAACAATGTGTGAAAACATCGTTAGAGAACTTTTGTAAATATTCTCAAATCAAGATGAGGGATTGCTGAAGTCTGTCATGGTTAAATTTTTTGGATCATACAAATCTGACATTTTATCAGTTTTGTGAGCCACTGTAAAATAATGTTTGTGATAAGTTATAAAGTACTGAGTAGTATTTTTTTATATTTTAGTTGATTAATCTAATGATTATTCTGACTATTAATCAGATAAAATATTGTCACGACCTGCAGTTTTCATTTAGTCTCTTAAACTTATTTGACACAACATTAGAAATGTATTAAGATACTAATAAACAAATAATTCCTTTTTAAACAGGAAAAATAAAAGTTTTGTTTTGCTTAAAATGCATGAACAGCATTATTTTGCTGTACGCTTAATCATTTGAAGCAATTCAAATGATTAAGTATTTTTAGATTCATCTGCAGCTAAAAATACATGTGAAAAGCTCAGCGCTTTCTGCTTGACTTGATAGCAATACAGTATAAGGCTAATCTATTGAATATGATTAGCTGATTAATAATTAGATAGCAAAAGGTGCTTAATAGTAGTTGTTTTTTTTTTTGACAGAATTTTAACAAAGTGAAGCTAAAACTGGGCCACTTATGGAGTTCTGTGTAGAAGACATTTACAGACAAAAGTTTTTTTTTATATTAAATGCAAAATGTATATGTGTTTTGTACAGTTTTGCTGAATTACTGCTCTGAATACTGCTTTTTCAGTCTTTATCCTCCAGTTGATGATTAATTGATTACTAAATTATGTGACGATTATTTTAATAATAAAGATTAATCGTGTCAGACCCAGTTTCTCTGCATTATTAATCAGAGTTTGACCTTTTCTTTCATCCTTCAGCTCAGATGACATGGAGATGTGTTCCCTCAGGGTGCTGGAGGTGGAAGGCAGCCCTAGCCTGATGCTGCTGAGGCTCATGGGAGAGCGAGGCTGCACTATGGGTCACCTCACCGACTACCTCCAAACTCTGGGCAACTCGGACGCCCTGCAGTGCCTGAAACCACCAGGTGCTGAGAAACGCACGCTAACCTTTTATTACTGTTTGTAGTTAAGTATTCCAGAGCTCTTTGTTGTCCTTATTTAGCTCAAAGAGGAATTTAAGACTCATGTGGTAACACGCAGGCTGTGGAGAGTACTACTCTGCACACACGTACTCTGCACACACGTGATTAGAAGAAGAGCTCAGTCAGTTTGGTTTTTTTTTTAAAGAGGAAACGAGATGTTTTCTTTAAGAGACATATAGCAGTAAACACAATCCATGTAGTGTTGACTAAACGTAATTTCCAATTAACATTTTATGTTTTTGTTTTTGTTTTGTTCCATAGCATTACAGATCCTCATTCAGCCACAGTCCGTAGCTCTAATTTGTGGCCACAATCTGCGCCTCAGCTGCCATGCAGTGGGAAAATCTCCTGTCCAGTATCAGTGGTTCAAGTCCAGAGAAGAGGTGAGTTGAAACAAACATGGAGGCAAACAACCACTCCAAAGACTGCCAGGTAACAAATAGAGGTTAAAGAAAGATGAGGAGTTCCCATCTGGACTCTTTATTTCATTGTATCTGTGTCAAAATTAATGTTGGGACACATTTAAAATATCTGCAGGGTCTGGTTAATCAAAAACCAACAGAAACAATTTCAATTAAAAAACGTGTTGCTAAATTATTGAATGATGAGGTTTGTTATTTAGGTTATTCAGCCATTTAGGTCTGCAATTAACAATTATTTTACTCATTGATTATTCTGTTGATTAATCTGAGAGTTGGATAAAAGGAGTTTTCATTTAACTTCTTATATATTTTTACACAATATTAGAAATCCATTAAAACATGCAATTAAGCAAATAATTTAATGACTTTTTAAGAAAATAAACTGTAATTGCCTGAAATTTTATATATGTATTTATATTAGCACTGTTGCTGAAATATGAATATATCTAATAACTGTTTTTGCATAACTGTGTAACAGAGGGAAGGATCTTTTCAAAGTCCCTGTTTCCTGATAAAATCAGCTGTTAGAGGAACTGAAAGACCTTTTCTGCATCACATGGAGGCCACTGTTTGCTAATGTTCTTTGTCCTTTAGCTAAGCAAATATGCTTGTTTCATACATGCGGAAATTAAATATTGCTGTCAGTTTTATTTGTCTTAGCCATCAATCACTACTATAAATCTGGTCTGAGTTAGAGAGCTGTGCAATATGTAAAATCACTGTAGTTTGGTAGGATTCCTTAGTTTGCAGCTAACAATTATTTTAGTAACTGATTTATTCTATTCTATTATTCTGTTATTCTATTATCTATTGAGTATCTTGATGATTAGTTGATTAATTGGTCAAAAAATGGTCACATTCTGCAGATTTTTCATTTAACCTCTTTGGGTCTTTTGTGCAGTGTTAGAAATACCTCAAAAGAGGCAAATAAATAATTAAATTAATTTTTAAATACTAAAGTAAACATTTTATTGTCTAAAATGCATTAATATAGGTTTGCTTATTGAATTAGAACTGGGTGAAGCTAAAATGGCCATTTCAGAAGCTTTGGGTAAAACATCTTTAAAGGTGTTCCATCTTAAATGTATGTATATTCTGTACAGTTTTGGCTTAATCACTGCTCTGATTATGCTGCTTTTTTGTTCGTTTGTTTTTTGTTTTTTTGTTGTTGTTTTTTTTAGCAAATGTTCTTTTTTAGAGTCTGTATATTCCAGTCAATGATTAATCAGTTACTAAATTAGTTAAAGATTATTTCAGTGATTGATTAATCGCAATTATTTGTTTCAGCCTTACAGCTAATATATATTTTTAGTGGCTAAGATACCAAACCTTATGCTGTGTGGTGGAGACATTCTGAAATTAGAAACAACTAGAGTCACAAATATGTAGGTTAATCATAAATTATATCAAATTATAAATTATATCAAATATTGTAATCTTCAGCAATGGAATCTCAATTACTTATTGTCCTGAAATAATGTATTCCTAGTCTAAGTGGAGTTGTTTGTTGCTTTTAATGATGTTTAGTGAACTTTATTTAGAGAATGAAACCACATTGTTTCTGTTCCACGTGCTGCTTTTTAAGGATTTCCAATCAAGATTTCCACTTAAATTCAAATGCAAATTCTTACACTTCTTTGGGCTTACCTATTTTTATCATAGCTTTGCATTATCTTTTTCTAAATCAAAGTGTTTTACTATTTTGGCAATAAGAGCCATATCTGTGCACCAGAAGTATATATCTACAAAAAACATTGTGAAAAGAAATTTACAGTGAGTTTAAACTCTGAAGTGAAATAACAAACAGGCTTGGGCTTGATCTCTCCATCAGTGGCACTTGTTTAAAGCAGCAAACAAAACCCTTTTGCAATCTTTCTGAAACTTTATGAACTTGTTTCAGGTTAATCTGCCTGCTTGCGCTAAAATACTAACTAAAAATAGCTCTGATAGAAGTTAAAACAAAGCATTCACTGCAAGACAAACTTTCTGGATGATCTCTTTTTGTTTACATTTACTTTATGAAACAGATTTTTCATAAAATTAAAAGCCTTCCCAGTAGATATAAAAAAAACCAGGAATCATTTATCTGGCAGATGATAGAAATTCATTTGATTTTGATTAAACTTATTGCAATAAGGCTTTCTGTTTATTATCATTACGTCTAATTACAAATAAATCCAAAGCTTAGTGTAAAAACAAAACTCAAACAAAAAAGAAACGCAGAACAAACACTTTCACATCCTTGTGAAGGAACATTGGCCCTCTCGTCTTTACCTCTTTGCAGCATCGCTTCAGTTAATTAACGTTTCTACATATCTCACTCAAAGTCTTACCAAACCTTTAAATCAGATTGAGGTCTGGAGTTTGATTGGTCCATTGCAACATTCTGATTATTATCTTTCCAGCCATTGTGCTTTACATTTGTTGTGTTCAGCAATAATTTTCAACACTGATGACCAAATTTGGGCTGGTTTTTGCTAAAATGTTGACTTGAAAAGACTTTTTTTATGCAGATGAGGTTGATTAATGACTGCAAGAGACCCACATCTTGTGGCTCCAAATTATCACTCTTCTTCCACCATACTTAACAACTTGAATTAGATGTTTGCAGTGATGTGTTTGAATTTAAGAAAAGCATTTTCACCTGAAATAAACATTATTCCAGAAGACATGTGTTCCATTCAGATGCAACTTTGCAAACTTTAATCTTGCTGCCAAGATGTTTTTTTTTTTTTCTGACAAGCTTCCCAAACAAGTCATCCTACTTCAGTCTATTCATAATTGTCCTGTTATGAACTTTAGCATTTGCCATGCTAAGTGCGACCCAGAAAGTCCCAGATGGAAGCTCTTATTTTTATTTTTGTCCATTTTTTTAAGCATTGCACATTCTGACCTCAGGGTAAATTTTTTGGAACTTCCATTACTGGTAATATTAGCAACGAAATGGTTCCCTAACCCTGATGATCAGCAACAGTCGGGTTGCATTCACACCAACCCTGTTTAATCTGCTGTAATCAAGCTCTATTTTGTTTGTCTAGAAAGTCCATTTCATTGGGGAGGTGTGAATGCTCAGCCGAACTCTGATGTGGACCGAAAAAGCAATCTCTGGTTCACCTAAAAGCCTTGGTCTCAGTTTGGTTGAAGTGAACCAAACTGAGACCAAGGTGCGATTCGAATGCATATGTAAATGCAGAGACCGCTCCAAAAGCAGGAAGTGGGCAACAGTGCAGGGCATTCTGGGTAAATACAACTAAAACAAACTTGTGAGTCTAACGCTAGATGAAAAGATGGGATGTGATCTTTCATAGACGACAAAACAGAAATCCTACAACTACTAAAATCTGACTCAACTCCATGTTGTTTACATTTTGTGAAGAAGGAAGCTGCGCTCATGTCTTCTTCAGAGGTTTTCATGTCGTTTCCTTCAGTGATGCTTGGTGCAGCGCCACCACAGGCGAGGAGGAGAACAGCTTTTTCAAAGTGTGAAAGCGAACTGCACAGCTGAAAATAAAACAAATGTTCCAACTTTGGTCAGTCGAACCAGCAAACTGCCAAAACTGCTGCAATTATTAGAGGTGGTCACCAATTATGGTGATTACCAATTATAAGAGTTCATTAGCGGCAGTGATGTTCATTGTTAAAGTAAATTCTATGGAAACATCAGAGGTGGACTTGACATTTTGAGTCACAGCTTTTCCATTCTGCTTTCATCTTTGACTTATTTATAGAGAGAAAAAATGAAGTAAAGATACTGCACCAGCATGATTTTCATTTTCATTACCTCAGGTTCCAAACAGCTTCTCTCCAGAGCTTCTGATAAGTCCAGTCCAGCTGAAGGATGCCGGCTTTTACATCTGCAGGGTCAACTGTGGCGATGCTTGTGAATTCAGCCAGTGGGCTCAGGTGGACGTCCTAAATGTCACCATGTCTTATGGTGAGACTAGCACTGCAAAAACACAACGTTTTACCAAGTACTTTAGTCTAGTTTCCAGTGCAAACAACTTAGTTCACTTCAAATAAGACGAAACTAAATTGCAACTAAGTTTTCAGCAAGATATATAAGCTTGTTTTAGGTCAATAAAAAATTACTTGTTCCATTGGCAGATTATTTCAGTTATAACAAGACATTTTCCCCACATTATAAGGGAAATAAACTCCCAGTGAAACTTGTGATTTTTCTTCAATATTAAGGAATTATAGACTTATAACAAGGTCATATTTCTTGCTGAGAAATTACTTGTAAGTTGGTCTTGTTTTATATCGAGTGTATTAAGATATTTGGACTCAAAGCTAGAACAAAAGTACTTGGTTTGGGAAAGTTTTCACCAGTTCCTGCTGTTTTTCTTTCCGTATTATAACAGCTGAACCATGTAGTGTTTAAATCAGTTGTTGTATTTGCATGCAGGAAATGTTGTGTTTTCCTCCAACAGCCCCAGGACAGAGTTATCAGTCCATAGATGGACGGCTGAAGTTGGCAATCCATCCTCAGTCCCAGCGGCTGCATGTTGGGGAAACCCTGCAGCTGGAGTGTGGTGCTGTGGGCCGGCCGATCCCTCGATACCAGTGGCACAGGAACGGAGTGCCGATCCCAAACGCCACAAAGAGAAAACTCATGGTGATCTTTCATTTTTAATTTAAGGGGCAATGTTATGTCAAATCAACTTTTTTGAGCTTTACATCAGGTTACAATGTTATTCTCTCATCAAAAACATATCTGGAGTTGCTTTGATTCTTGCATGCATGTTTGAGAAATCCTTTAATTTCCATGGCAACCATTCAGCTGTGCAAAACGCCTGGTTGGACCCAGCGCCCCCTTTGCTTCTGACGAGGCCTAAGCTTCTGTGCTTCCGCCTCACAGGAGAATCCTCCCTCTCAACTCACCTATTCAGCTCCTTCAGACTAGCCAGCAGCAATTGGCAAACACCTGGTGGAACTGTTCATCTGCTGAACTCATTACCTGAGCTACTTTTCAGTACAAAGCTGGTGACAACAGTTGAAGGGTTAATAGAAGAACGCTGTGGTGATGACTTCTTGAAGGCAAAGTTTCAAAAAGAACAGGAATTTTTAAAGAGATGTCCATTTACTGAAGTCAAATTTCTCTCTCTCTACATATATATGTATATATATATATACACACACACACACACACACACACACACAGAGAGAGAGAGAATTTAAAACAGTTGAAGGTAGGGATGGGCATGTATCGTACCATTTACCATTTATCTTGATAAATTTCTTACCATGAAGCGAAGTTTGATTTATCATTGTCACAATAAATTTCAATTAACAATATTTAAAAAAAACCAAAACTGTTGGGATTGTTAATTTTACAATTTTTCCAGAGTTTTTTCATTTAGAGTATCAATAAATATCAATACATTTTACAATATGATTAAACACAGATACTGTAAGCAGTTTAATGATACACTTCTTTATGTGACTGGTGTCCTAAAGAGGCTTTTTTCACATTTTTTCAAGACCAGTTTTTGTGTTTGTGGGCCTATGATTGCTGTGCCATCCAGTTACCTGAAAAAGTCATAGTAAATAGTCACTTTCATCATTATCACTATAGTACTATTAAATATCATGATAAAACTTTAAGTCCATGTCGTCCACCCCTAACTGAAGGTAACAAAGCTACTTGATTGTGTAATAAAATGGCATTATGTGAATGGAAAGCACATAATGCCCCCCTTTAACTAATTTCCTGCTTTTTCATGACGACTCTCTCAAATGAAAGTTTCCTGCGTTTCAGATTCCCCAGGTAATGCAGGACCATCATGGCAGGTATCGCTGCGAGATCAGCAGCAGCACGGAAAGAATGTGGACCAATGAAGTTGATGTTGTGATAGGTACGTTACGCTTTGTTGGTGCTTTTAGCAGCAGCTCTTAACTCACAATGCCTGAGCGTCTGTTTGCTTCTGTTCTCGACTGAAAGCACCGAGGATATCTGTCCAGATTTCAGGGGCAATGGAGTGCTCTGAAGGTAGAGTCGAAAGCGGTGCATGGTGTATAAAAACAGACACACTAACTACAGCCTTGTTCAAGACACTAATGTTCCTCTGGCTGCATCTGGGTCGTAATCGGCACAGCATTCTGGTGGATACTAACCGTTCTTACAAGGTTTCATTTTAAGATGTGATTTGCATGCATTGTGATTTAAATATAGGCCGCGGTTTTCATTTAACACAGTAAGGTGGTGATCAACAAATCCCATGAAAAGACTACAACAATGATGGAACACATTGAACTGAACCAAGATTGCCTTTTATAAAATAATAAAATAGCTCAACACAGTGTTACTTTTTTTTGTTTGTGGAACATGCAGGTGATAAAACCCAGAAAGGTTCATATTTTCTACTGAAATGATTTAAAATCTACTTGAAACACTGAAAAATGTGTGCGCCAATTGTTACAAATAAGTATCTTTTACTGTTTTGAATCACATTCATGTGGCTATTTTTTATAAGAATTGTTTCCAACTGAAGTAAATTTTTATTGCCACCTTAAAAAAGAGGTGGCAATTAATATTTAAGGCTGAATAAAGAGAGACTTGATCCATTTTACAACTCAACAATGGATCACAGTTTGTCATTTTTATTTACTAAACATCTCTACATGACAAGAAGTCTGTGTATATTAATATTTTAATGTTTTAGGTTATTTATGTCAAAGCTGAGTGCACAAAAACTGATGTTAAACAAAACAAAACAAAAAACGTATTTAGTTTTTGGAAATTGCTTTAGTGCAATACAGTTTTAAGAACTCAAAATTTCAAATTAATGTTTTACTTTTTGTGAAGTTAAAAAAAATGCTAATTGGGAAAACAAGAGTTCACATACTGACAACAAAAGTATTTATCCATGAATAAGTATTGAAATCAGAAATAAAAATAGCTTATTGAAATGCTAAATTTAGTTTTTCATGGAATTTGTTGAAAGTTGTAATCAAATATTACTAATTGTCTTTTTAAAAGTAATTCTAACTTAACTCTATTGCATGAAAGTTCCTAAGAACATTCCTAACTTGTCATTTATTTCCTTGTTTATAATTTTCAGCCTGATCCTGTGTGTAAAAGCAAAAAAATGTAATTTATATGATTGTAATGCTTTTGTTTGTTTTATTTCTTTAGATGATATTTACGCCATTGGAGGAGGTAGGATGATTAAAACTCTGCCCAGATTTTTTTCCATTATATTGCAGCTGCTTTAATTTTATTTTCTCTGTTTTGTTGAAAATGTAGATTCCTGTGAACTTTTCCTAAATAGTTTGCCTGAGCAGCTTTACGGTGAGTGACTGGGGTTCATAAAAATCTCCGAAAATTTAAGCAAATATTTGTTTTTCTGCTTGTTTGATGTACAGTTTTACCGATAAATCATCAATTTCATGGTGAATTCTGAAGAAAGGGAGTTGCTGTGATAAGATAAGCTTTTCCTTTATTAATCCCGCAGTGGGGAAATTTACATTGTTACAGCAGTACAGAGGACAGAGCAGAACCAATATAAAAATCTATATATACAAAAAATATAAGTGAATATATGGTGATTTTTATCAGCAGCCACATTGTATCAGACACCCAGATTTATCCTGCTAATTTAAAAAGAAGGAAATACAATCTAAATTGACATTTAACGAGAAAATTATCAGCAGGAAAGAAACGTTCATGTCTCAGAAGTGACTGATGTGCAGATTAACATCAAACAGCTACAAATGTCACTGGTGTTCATCACAGGATGATCTACTTCCTTCCTCTCTCTGTTTTGATTCTTATCACTTTTTCTTCAGAATTCATGGTGGACCCCTCAAAGTGTTGTGTAACCGCTCCATTTATTTGACCTGTTCTGATAAAAAAAGGGATAAATCCAAATGGAAAATGACTTTCTTCATTCTTCAAATTGTCACATGTTTAAATTAATTTATGTTGTTTTAAAATGACTGTAATATCAGTAACAAGCACACTGGGTCTCATTCAAATAACTAAATTTAAGGCTGGTTGTTCTGTTTTTGATTTTTAAGCAAATCTCATGATTTTCTTTCCAAAAACAAATCCAACTAATCAAGAATTGGGGTGAATTATATATATATATATATATAAACCATGTTTATATATAATAAATGTTGATATATTTAACAAAGATGTTAAATATATAATCTTTTTCATCTAATCAAGAACAAGATGTGGTTCTTTTCTGAGTAGAAAATTAATACAGTTTTAAGACACATTCTGTAATCGTTTGTCTTTTATATGCAGCACATGCCTTATTTACCATAAACAACTTGATTTTAGGTAAAGTATGGAGGTGGGGGATTCTCCTCCCCCACACTGTTGTTTTTTATTTATTCATTTTTGTTAAGCATGTTATGAGGCACTGTGGCAAAACCTTTAACTGCTGCTGTGCCAGTTACTCAGCAGGTTGTTGCTAGGTAACCACAAGTTACTGAACAAGTTGTTGCTAGGTAACCAAAGAGTGAGTGAATTAGTTGACCTGTCTTAACTTTGCGGTTCTGGATTGGAGTTCAATTAATATTCTATATATTGAATATTGATTATGCTATCGGACCAATTATCTATAATATGTCTATCACGTTGTATATTGTTATTGATTTATTGTCAAAATTGGCCATTTCAGCCCTACTTCATAAAAGAGGCTGAACAGCAAGTCAAAAGCACTGATTTATTTATTTTTTTTACTTACAGTCTGTACTGGATTGACACAAACTAACAATGTTTAAATAAACACGTCACAGTAGTGGGGTCAGTGACATGCATGTTTCGTTAATTAACCTCTTTAAGTTATATTAGGCATGAGTTCGACTACGAAGATGGATGATTGGATGAAGCCGTAAGGAAAAACATAAGAATTGTCTTTCTAATAAATATTTGGAGTAATAAATGTGTTCTGTTTAAAAAAACAAAACTTAAAAACTGCAGTTTTCTTCTAAGATATTAACTGTTTTTTCCACTCGTTATCCACCTCTGTAGCAGTCTATATTTATTTTTAAACAAACATTCTTATTGGAGATTTTTTTTTCAAATCACACGAAACGACAAAACTGCTCCTTGTAAACATGGCTGTTCATTTAGAGATCTGTTATATTCACAAAACATTCTGTGCTGAGCTGGATACCATGTAACGCACAGAGAAACAAATTCAAGCAATGTTGCTGAGTTCAATATGTACGCCTTATGTAACAGATTAAGTCTATATTGTTTTTATCTCCTTCCATGTTTCATGTCAGCGACTGACAAAGTGGCCCTGCTGATCGGTAACCTGTCATACCAGAACCACCCGCAGCTCAAGGCCCCCATGGTGGACGTGTACGACCTCACCAACCTCCTGCGGCAGCTGAACTTCAAAGTGGTTTCACTGCTGGACCTCACCGAGTCGGAGATGAGGAATGCCGTGGACGAGTTCCTCCTGCTGCTGCATAAGGGGGTTTACGGTGCGGTCAAGTCAAGTCGAGTTTGTTTCTATGACACATTTCAACAACAAGGCAGGTCAAAGCACTCTAAACCATAACGCTATAATACAGTAACCAGTACAGCGTTCTCAAAAGTCTGAACCAGAAGTAATCCACGCCACTGAACCGCCATCTTGGTAGGCAAGCACATAGACAAATGACGGCTTCAAGACCAACAAAAAGAAAGTATTCAAACATTGTAATAGAGTACTAGTTTTATTGTCCTTATATTATTTATAAATTGGATAAGAACGAGGTGAGAGTTGGTTCTAGGCTCGCAGCTTGTTAATTGTTGTCATAGCAACTCCATAGCAACTGTCAGAAACTGAATTTTGCTTCTCCATGCATCAGCATTTTGGATCGGCTGCAGCTGACCTGTGAAGACCCTGTGGCAGTAATCGGTGCTATTAAAGATAAAGGCATCTAGTTTCTCTAGATCTTGCTGAGACATTATTTATTTAAGCCTGGAATGTTCTTCAGGTGATAGAAGGCCGACTTTGTAACTGACTTCATGTTGCTCTGAAGGTTCAGGCCTGAGTCGATGTCTATACCCAGGGTTCGGGTGTTCTGGATTTGATTCACTCTGCTGTTCTGGACATTGGGGCAGGGTTTTCTCACATGCACATCAAATTTAAACACTAAATGTAATTCTTCTTTGATAAGAATCAAAGAAATGACTGATACAGAGGTGTTTGAAATTATTACTTAATGTGAAAGAGGAACGTGCATGTCACCATTGACATTATTTCTTGGCTGCAGTGAGAGATTCTCTTCTTGGGACTTAAACACACCGCTCCATCCTCAGGTCTGCTGTACTACGCTGGACATGGATATGAGAACTACGGGAACAGCTTCATGGTGCCGGTGGACGCACCGAACCCGTACCACTCCGCCAACTGCCTGTGTGTGCAGAGCATCCTGAAGCTGATGCAGGAGAAGGAAACGGGCCTCAATGTTTTTCTGCTGGACATGTGCAGAAAAAGGTGAGGCCACCACCTCTACTTCTACTAAGCTTCCTTGAACAGGTTAGGATAGATCTGTGGGCTATAGGGAATATGTTCATTACACATTTGCACAAAATCATTCTGAGACAATGTCAGCTCTGCCTGTTTTGAGCTCCTTTCAGAATGAGCTGTTTTAGGGCGTCTTGTCACTTTAAATACAAATAAGCTGCTGTTGGCCACGCCCCCAAACGCAACATTTACACTCACACAAGAAAATGGCTGCAAACAGATGCACAATTATACAACCATACATATTTGAAAAGCATCAGTAGAGCCTCCTGCACAACCAACAAGAATCCAGTAAGAGGTTTCTGGATGGTAGGTCAACAACAAAACACTTGTCTTTTCCAGTGGCCATTGTTCAGCGCATACAGCGGTAAAACCAGCTGACCAAATGAGCTGGAGCTCCGCTTCGGTTTCTACGTAACAGGCTGAGCTTGGCTGTGGTTGCTAAGCAACGGTGCAATGCCCCTGGAAAGTAAATTTACATACTGAAGGTTTTTGAAATGACTTACCAAAAACATGAACTCATTGCCAGAAAACGGCTTGGTGTTTTTTTTTAAGCGCTTAGCCTGTTTTTAGAAGCAGTAGAAACCCAAATGGAAGTACAAAAACGTGTAAAATGTGATTTTTTTTTTTCAAAATAGGTCCCTTTTAGATAGACTAGGTTCAGCTTTATGTACAGTTGCTGTTTTAAAAAACTATTATATTTTCACTCTACACATCTGATAATGTTTTATTTGTTCCATACAATTTATATTTTTATTTTCTTTATAAATTTAATCTTTTTTTTTTTTTAGGAATATTCATGATGAAAGCACTCCAAACATCGTCCTGAGAGTCACGGCTAACATTGTCTTTGGATATGCGACGTGAGTCTGCAGCAGGTGTTGTGATTTGAGTTCATTTTGTTGTTTTGGTTCTCTCAGATATTAAATAATTTGTTCTTTGCGTGGCAATGCAGGTGCCAGGACGCTGAGGCCTTTGAGCTGAGCTCCACAGGTTTCACCAACGGCGTGTTCGTTAAGTTTTTAAAGAAGCGGCTGCTGGATGACGAGAAGATCACGGTGGTGCTTGACAGAGTAGCAGAAGGTGAGAAAAGGAAAAGAAGCTGTGCAAAACACAAATGTCAAATGTTGGGGAGTGAATTACTAAATTAGGTTTTTATAACATAATAGATACAAGAGCAGGATTTGTTTGCTTGGGTCGTTGGCTTTAAAGTGACTTTAAAGTGACATAAAGGTACTGTTGGTGAACATATTATGAAGCATTACCATGACATCATTTAAGCTTTAAATGTGACGTATTAAGCTTCTTGAACAGGTTAGGATAAGTCTGTGGGCTATACAAAAAGTGTTCATGTTTTTTTTTCCCACAAAATTATTCTTAGAATGAGCTGTTTTAGGGCGTCTTGTCACTTTAAATACTAATAAGCTGCTGCTGGCCACGCCCCCCAACGCAACATTTACACTCACAAGAAAAAAGCTGCAAACAGATGCACAGTTATACAACTGTACATTTTTGACAAGCATTAGTAGAGCCTCCTGCACATCCAACAAGACAAAACACCTGTCTTTAAAAACAGCCCATGTACAGAGCATACAGCAGTAAAACCAGCTGACCAAACATGCTGGAGCTCCGCTTGGGTTGCTTGGTAACGGGTTGGGCTTTGCTGGGGTTGCTAGGTAACAGCGCAGTGCCAAATGTGACTTGAAAATCAGGAGATTTTTAAAACTGCTCATTTTCCAAACCCTAAAAAACATTAACTTATTGCCAAAAAACAGCTGGGTGATTTCTTTAAAACACTTTGGCTGCTTTTAGAAGCAGTTGAGACCCAAACAGAGATATAGAAATGTGCAAAATGTGAAATTTGCTTATTAAGTCCCCTTAAATGCTCATGAAAACTTTACTATTCTCCTTTGAGTCACTTTTTGTTCCTGGGATGTTTTTCTGGCCAGACATGGGTCAGTTTGACGCCACTAAGGGAAAGCAGGCTCTGGAAATCCGTAGCAGCCTATCGGAGAGGAGGGCGCTGACCGACCCTATTCTGCCCAGCGACAGTGCAGACCTCGTTCACGCTCACAGCCGACAGTGGGCAAAAGCTCATGGTAAGTTTTAAAAGTGTCTAATAATTTCTTATCCGTCGTCAGGGAAGCCTTAAGTTAAACATTGTGGCTCTAAATTATGCATTGACATCAACAGTCTTGTTAAAAAATAAATGAATGTAAATATACTGGGATTCCTCTGGTTTATTCAGTCGCAGCTGATCAGTGAATAAAGGTTGGTGAGGCTGGTTTGTTGATTAGTTTTGGATTTACAAATTGATAATTGGATGATAATAGGTGCTTAATACGAGATTTTTTTAAACAGAATTTGAACCAGGTGAAGCTAAAAGTTTTTTTTAGCTTAAATGCAAAATAAAAGTATTTCTTGTACATTTTAGCTTGATAAATTCAGCAAATGACCTTATTTTTTTGAATCTGTATACTTCAGTTAACAATTAAACAATTACTAAAATAGTTGACGATTATTTTATTAATTGATTAATCGCTTCAGCCATAAATAATAACATTACACAAACCAAACTTGAAGCGTTTCTTTGTTGTTTCAGAGCTTCCTGAAAGCATGAGCCTGAACTTTGACTGCGGCGCTCAGATCAAGCTGGGCTTTGCCGCAGAGTTTTCCAACGTTCTCGTCATTTACACCCACATCGTGAAGAAGCCCGAGGACATGTCCTTCTGCCAGGCTCACGTCACCGACTTCTCTCTGGTCTGCACGCTGCAATGTGCTCCTCTTGATAACTTTACAGATGTTTTGTAATATTTTGAGTTGGAAGGTGAAATCCTGCTGTTTTTACTGCAGGACCTTGATGTTGATCCAAAGGAAATGAACAGAGAGACTCCAGAGGAGACTGGGATTTACCTGCTGTCCAGCAGCCTGCCGCAGCACTGCCTCTACACCAGACTCAGCTCTCTGCAGAAACTCAGGGTAAAAACACAACGAGCACCTTAAATGTCCCCCCGAAATAACCCTCAGGCTGGTTTAACAACATCACTGATTAGCAACATCAGTGATACTTTATGTATTCTCCTTGAGAATAAAAATTAGAAAATATCTGCAGCCACTTTAATTGCAACTAAAAGAAGATAGCAGGTTTATTTTTACAATAAATGGCATCCATGAAGGAGATTCAAGGTGCTGACCAAAATAAACACAAATGACCTTCGAATATTTTCCAAAAACATTCTGCTGATCCCACATGCCTTTCGGAAAATCTTCTGTGAACCAGACAAAAGTCAGCTTTGTTTAGAAGGTGTGTGACCCGTTAAATCTGCTGCAGATGTAAACATCATCCCTGCTGTTAAACACGGTAGTGATGGTGTGATGATTCAGGGCTTCAGGCTTCCTGTGATTAATGGAAACAAGGAATGCTGGTAATCTATTTGTGACTTTTTAGCTCAAACTTATTTAGTTTATTCAGAAGATGAAGCCCTCCATGAAATCTACTTATGAGTGTAACAGCTTTGGAGTGGCCTAGTCAAAGGTGGGACTGGCTGTTCACTTTCAAAAACCCTGCAATGTCACTGACTAATAACAAATCTGATGAAGAGGAGTGTACAAAAAAATGCCTTCCTAGCTATTTAAAATACTTATCAGAAAAGACATGATGGGTTTCATTTGGCACAACAACTTTTTAGGTTGATGAGAAATTACTTTTTCACATAAGGGCTGGTTGGTGCAAATAACTTTATCTTCATTATTTTATCTGAAAAAACAAAAAAAATGTTTAAGGGGGCAAATACTTTTTCTCATCACAAGTGACAATTTTAGCAAAATTCTGCATTTTCAGTTGTAGAAATTCCTTAAATGCTCTCAATATGAAGTTTTCTGTGGCAGCAGCTGCCCAAACAAAAACTAAACACTGCAAAAACACAATCTTACCAAAGTATTGGTTCTACTGGTAGATTGTTTTACTTTTAACATGGAAAAGTTGTCTTGTTACAAATGAAATAATCTGTCAATCGAACAAGTACTTTTTCATCAATATCAAAGAATAATTTACTTAAAATAAGCTCAGATATCATTCTGGAAAGTTACTTTTAAGTTAGTTTTGTCTTATTTCAAACTAGGTAACAATTATTTTGTATGTTTTGTGTTTTTGCAGTGTGTACAACTACATATAAACAGCTAAAAACACAACAGTTTAAAAACAACAGAACACCAAGGTTATTGCTCTCCTTCCAGGCTTGAATGTTGTTTAAGCTTTTTTTTTTTTTTTCAAACTTTTGATTTTGTTTTCTAAACATTTTTTCTCTCTGTTAATCCTTCCCTCAACAGGAGGAGCTGGTTTTCACCGTTTGCCTCCAGGGAACGTTTGCAGCCATGGATGATGACCATCCCATATTCTGGACCAAAAGCGTGAACATCGGGAAGCCGCTGATTGCCCGGCTGGACCTGCACCGGGCCGTGCGGCGGAACAGCTGCCTGCAGACCTGCATGATGCCCCACAGCCCGTCCCAGAGCCCCTGCCACAGCCCGGGCCCGGAGCACCAGCACCACCTGCACCACGGGTCGCACCAGGACTACAACCGCCTGTCCCCGCAGCACGGTTACCTACACATCAGCGAGCACGCTCAGGGCGCAGCGGGCGGCTGCAGCTTCTCCTGCTACGACCAGCTCAGCCAGTGCGACTTTGACCGGGCCTACGAGTCCGACGGACTCCTGAGCTCCCCGGGGAAGCTGAGCATCCCCATCGAGGCGACGGAGGACATCAACGAGCTGCAGGCCGTGTTCATCAGCAGCCTGCACCTTCAGCCGCAGTGACGCGGAGCCTCCAGCTCGTCAAAGGACGGATTTCTGTTCTGCTGCTGTTAAATTACCTTCTGTACCCTTGAATTTCTGAGGATTAGTAGGCTGTATTTAGGCTTTACAGAGCTCCCTACAGGGACACAGGGGACTTTTCTTTGTTATCTCACAAAAGTATTGTGTTCCCTCGCGATAAATTATATTGCAGGGTCATTGTACAAAGAATTAAAAGTACATTTTCGCCAAAAATATTTTGAGACTAATCTGAGAAATTTTCTTGAAAAAAATTTAGAATTTTTGAGTTTCAAAAGTTGAAAATTTGCTAGAAAAAATCTGAAATTTTTACATTAATCTGATAAAATTTCTTGTTAAAAGCTTGCAAATTTCTGTTTCATAATTTTTAATTTGGTAGAAAAAAACTCAAAATGTCTTTTTTTTACAGCAAAGTTTCAACTTTTGAAAGTTCGAAATTTCCAAATTTTTTCCTAGAAATTTTTTTTGACAGAAATGTGTCGCTACTTTTTGTGTATACAATGGCCCTAACACACTGTCGTAATTTTATAAACAGTCACATTGATAACAAATATCAGTTTAAACCTACACATTAAACTTTAAATAAAAATGTGTTTCTACATTCTTCACTTGTTGGAGCTAAAATTGGGTTGAAAATTAATCTATTGATTGGTTGTTCACGGCAGTTTATGTAATATCGTTCATGTTTTCGCCGTTTTGCACATAAATTTCTGGTGCATTTATCCACAAGAAAAGTTAGATAATACCTGGAAAAGCCTTCCAAAACCTTCCCTGATGCTGCATGAACTGACTACTAAATACATTACTACGTAGGAACGCAAAACCATTGTGAGGTAACACAAGAGAAAAAAATTACATAAAACTTTGTGTGTAAAGTTTAATTTTTAAAATATATTTTTAGATAAATGTATTTTTGTAAATTGACATTGTTGAATGTAATTTGTGTTTTCTGTGGATTTGATCGTCACGTTGTATAGGAAGAACAAAATATATTCTAGTTTTTCTCAATTAATTACCCCAAAATAATTGTTTTTAATTCAGAAAATGAAACAAAATTTATTTCTCTGAAACTTTTAATAATTACATAAGACCAATAAAAAAACATAAATTAAGATTTATTTTATTTTTCTTTATGCATACTATAGCTTACAGGACCAAATCATTTTCACAGTTATCCTGCAGACTCTCTCAGCCTCCACATGGATGATAAACCCCAAATGATCACTGGAAAATAAACTGGCTGATTCCAAGCGCAGTAATGGAAAGTTTAGTGGAAGGAAACTACACCTTTGAGAGGATTGTTAAGCAAAACCAATCCAAGAGTTTGACAGATTCACAAGGTGTGGATTGCAGCCGGAGTCAGAACAAATCCTGCACTCATTTTTCATTTAAACCCATAAAGATCTGGATTTTGAAAAGTTTTAACCTTGGAGTAAAAAATACTGCCTGTCAGGACTGAGTAAGTTTCCAGCTGTGTTACAGACCAGAGAAACAAAATCATTTCCATAAAGTAACACAAAATGTTTCCAAGTATCTTTGGTTTAGTTTCTAGTTCAAATATCTTTGTAAACTTGAAATAAGATAAAAATAACAAGTAACTTTTTAGCAAGAAATATGAGCTTGATTTAAGTTAATAATTCCTGAATATTTATGAAAAATTACTGCTTCTACTGGTCGATTATTTCATTTATAGCAAAACATTGTTTCCATGTCATAAGTGAAATAATCAGCTAGTGTAACCAGTATTAAATCATCAATATTAAGGAATTATTTACTTAAAACAAGCTTCTGTACTTTAATGAAAAGTTAGTTTTCTTATTTTCAGTGTACTAAGATATTTGCACTAGAAACTAAACCAAAAATACTTTGTAAACATAAAGATAATCCTGTAGAAATTAAATATAATAAAAAACATTGAGTATTACTCAGTATTTGTTTTTTGCAGACTTTAAAACTGTTTGTTACTGTTTAAAATGCTCATTTCCTGTATAAAGCCACAGTACATCATTTATTTAGTTGGCTTTCATAACAGAACAGTTCCCTGTCCTTGTGCTGCTCACAAAGGGAGGCCGCCTGCTCATGTTACTCGTTCCTGCCAGATCCTCTCAGATAACAGAAAGAAACTCTCCAGCAGAATGTAGCGGCTTTATCGACTTTTTCAATGATGCATTTGAGACAGAATTGCCTTTCCACGAGTTTCCCCTGCAGGACAAAAACACCCTGCAGTGCAGCATGAGGACCTGAAGGCTGTCTGACTCAGAAACAGATGGAGTCATCTTCTTCTGCCACACACAGGATGCAGAGTGATCTCACTGCTGCGTCACGGTGGAGCCGGTGGAGGAGGGGCGGTGCAGCGGCGGGGACACAGACCTTCTCCCACAGAGGACAGAGGAACATCAGCCATGAAGCTGCTTCCCATCAACATCCTGCTGACGCTGGCCATCTGCCGACTCACCAGCTCAGGTAAATCACCTTCTGGTTTGATTTCTGATCAAACTCTGATGTTCTTCCCTCAGCTTGGCGCTGAAGGTTCCTGTAACCTTGACAGGAAACTGTTACAAGATTGTTGTATGATTGCACCACGTGTTGTTAAATTCGAAGTTTTTGGATTAATGTGATTTTTTAAAATGTCCAGAGAAAATGTTCTTGTCTTTTAAGAGTGGAAAAATAATTCAATGGGACGCTGAAATTATTAATTTAACAAAAATCAAATGTTTCTCTTGATTTAAAGATAAATAGACAGTATCGCTTTTAAACACTAAGAAGAAACCAAAGATAAGGAAGAGGATTAGGACCAAGAAAGAAAGAATTCTGACTTTAAACTCACAAATTTGACTTTAATCCTTTAATTAGGAAATTAAAGGATTAGATTTTGACTTTGATCCTTTAATTAGAACATTTTAGGATTAAATTATTACTTTAATCTCAGAAATTTGACTTTAATCTTTTAATTGGAGAATTAAAGGACTAAATTTTGACTTTAACCTTAATTTTCAAAGCCTTTAATTTGAAAATGACGTCTAAATTATTACTTTAATTGTAACTTCATTTTAAAATCATTTAATTTGAAAATTAAAGGTTTAAATTCGGACTTTAATCTCAGAATTTTAACTAATTCTTTAATTGAAAAATACAATTTATTTATTACTTTAATCTTCATTTTCAAACCCTTTAATTTCAAAGTTAAAGGATTAAATTCTTACTTTAATCTCAGAAATCTGAGTTTAATTCTTTAAATAGAGGATTAAATTCTAATGTTTTTTTCAGAATTGTAGATTTAATCTCAGAATTTTGACTTTAGTTTTCTGAGATTATCTGTGATATTTTGTGTAAACTTGTGTAATTCTACAATCTTCAGCCTAAAAATGTTAACCCTACTAGCCGTGCTTCTCCCCCTCCAGTCAGCTTTAGACTTGGCCACGCCCCTCAGTGTATTTTGGCTCCGCCCACTTTAGTGAAAATTGGGGCGGAGCTAAGCTTTCACTTTAAACTTTATTTGAGGATCTGAAACACTTAAATTAGACAAACCTGCAGAAACAGAATAAATCCGTTATATATAAGCTCACATCAACAGTTTCCAAGCTAACAAATGGTTTGTCAAAATGAACAATTTTTAATTTTCCAATATATCCTGTGAAAAGTGATATGTATGCCACAGGTGCCTCAGGAAAACCAAACAGTTTATACTCTCTTTTTAGTAAACCAAGCAGTTAGAGTTGTAATTTTTAATTTTCTTACCCTAAAGTAAAGCTTCCAGCTGAGTTTTGCTAATAATCAGTTAAAATCTGTATCCGTGTCCCTCTAATCTGAGGCCTCACTCTGAGTTTTGCTCAATCTGTTGGTCTACTGGGAAGAGATCCGATAACCAAAACGGTACACCCACCTGAAGCTCTCTACAGTGGTGCTGAAAACTGTATTTTACTTGTAATCTGAACCTCTGCTTCCAGCAGCACCATGTTTGGATCTTTAGGGTGGCATTCCCAACACTGGATCTGCAGTCATGGGAAAATTAAAGCAAAGGCTTTTTCAGTTCTATCAGAAAATAATAAACACAACCTGGCTGTTACCAAATGTTTATGTAGTAAACAAAAATTAAATCAGAATTGAAAATCCATGTGTAAAAAGACACGGATGGAGTTTTTCTAGTGGAAAACATTTACAGCCCAGCGTATTCACTCCAAGGTCAGACGACACAACGCTCTGAAAAGCAGAACAAAAAAACAACTCAGCAGGTCTCAATCAAGCTGTTAAATACTGAAGTTAATGAGATAATGGAAAAAAAAAAGAGTAAACCGCCACGGCTTTTTAAAAAGGCAACCGAGAAAAACACTGTGGTAGCACAACTTTATAGCAAAGTTACATCTGAATCATCTAAGTATTAACGGTAATATAGGCTTTTAAATCTAGCAATACTACCGTGGATTATTCACTGTTAAAATAATCCAAAGCATAGATTAACTAGCAAATAATGATATATTCTGCTGACAGAAACTGTTGGTCCAACACTGATGCCACTGACTTCAGCCAGCGCTCTTCCAACGAACTCCAAGAGGGTCCACCTCACAGGTCAAAATATTTACATTTATCTAAATGTTTAATGAGGAAATTCTTATATTCCATTCAGAAAATGTCAATGTCATGTTTGCTTTTTCTCAGGTAAGAATAAAGTTGAGAATGTTGAGCTGCTGAATCCTGCCAATTTGTCGCTGGAGTGCATCTGGACTGGCAACCAGAACAAACAGCCCAACATCACTGGTTTCTGGAGAAAAGGCGGAGAGGAAATTCAGGACAGCCGAGTCCCAGTGGCCCCAGAGAACCAGCAGTACAGACTCCAACGAGTGTAAGTGATTCACATGTGCTCAAAATTAACCCAAACTGGATTAAAAAATACATATATATTGGTTTTAGGAAAATGGATCTTTGCAAAACATGTTAATTTTTTTATTTTTGATTTTTTTTTATATATATTATTGAATACAATAACAACTAAAATTTACCAGATATAAAAACTGACCCCCTGTCTGTTTAGGTCTACAAAAGCAACAGTGTCTACATTGTTTTTATTATTTTAAGCCTAAAATAATAATAATAATAATATAAATCAATTTTAAATTACACCCATCAATTTTTCCCTTCAAAATGCTTCTTGTATTTAATTTGCAATGCTCTGTATTTTTAAAGAGATAATCCGCTAACTGTTGGGGTTTTTTTTTTGTCTGTCATTACTAGTTTATATGAATGCTTAGAGCTGCAACACAGGCAAAAAAAAAATAGAGCTATATCAAATTAACGCAGCAAAAGCAGATGAGGTGGATTAGCAATGTGGCATTTTCACAGGCAAACTGAAGCGTTTTGAATTCGTTTAGATGGAGCGACTGACGTTTTGGTTTAGAATCTGAAATGTTACAAAAATCATTAGACCTGAATAATTAAACGCCATCTAAATATTTTTAATCCTTATTTTTTCAGTGTTGTAATTTTTTACCTTTTTGTATGGAATCCAATGTAACTTTCTGTTGTTTCTGTGCTGTTATCTCACCTTTAAGGTTTAGAAAGAACGTCTTTGAAACCAAAACCTGCCTCTGGGTTAGCAAAGCTGCAGACGGGTCACATTTCAGAAGAAAAAACTGTGGTGAAAAACAAAATGTTAACACCTGTTCTCTCTGTTCTTCAGGTTCAACATTGTGAGTGAGGAACACCTTGGAAATTACACCTGTGTGTTTGAAAATGAAGCAGAACTAGACTTTATCTTGGCAGGTACAGATCACAATCTGCACCACCTTTACCGTCTTGTTTTGTACTTTTTATTTATTCAGAAACCTGCTGCAGATTGACAGTAACGTGTCGGCTCTGTCTTTCAGTGCCGCGGATCGGCGAGAAAAGAGAGAAGCCCATCGTCTCCTATGTGGGTGACTTTGTGGTTCTGACATGCAAGATGGAGGAAACAAAACCAGTGCCAAGGACCTGGAACTGGTTTAAGATCAATGGCACCGATAAGGCGAGTGAGGATCTTTGACTTTACATTATTTCCTTTACAGTCGAGTTTTATCTGCAGTTGGCTAAAGTTGAACTTTTAACAGCTAGACTGTAAAAGTCACCTTTAATGGCTTTATTAAATGGTAGCCTTGCTTTTCCCATTAAAACTTGGTGTTCAGATAATTCTTGTTAAAGTATTCATAGAGAAAAATACTGTTGTTTTAATTCAGATTTTTAAGCATGTAATATTTATACCAGCATCATGACTTTTTCCTCAAAGGACCAATTGTGGCAGAATTTATTAATAAAACTAATATTAACAAACTGCTAAAACTTTATTCACCAGATTTTGGGGATTAAAAAAAAAGATTGTGATTCCATCCCTCGATTCGTAATCAATAAATAATATTTAACATCTTTTCACATTAATGTCATTTGGAACCATACAATTAAAAACTAATTTGATTTGTTTTGGCCCGCAAGCCTTAAGTTTATGCCTTGCATAGGCATTAAGCATACAACAAACATGAAATTGTCTCGTTTAATATTTCTGATGTTTTTTGTTTTTTTTGCTAGTTAGTGTAATAATTGTAGGATTCTGTCGTCCTGCAGGAGCAGCTATTCGAAGCTCAACGCTACGACATCACCGTCATTGGGCACAAAACGAAGCTGAAGGTGAAGGACGTGAGCGAAGCCGACTCTGGAGTGTATCACTGCGCCGCCGTGTACAACATCAGCACCAGCACCAGCAAACTGCACCTGAAGGTCAGAATCAGAGGAGCCAAACACTGAGCTCACTTGTTGAAAACCTAGGTTTTAAACTTTAAAGGGGAATTATTCATATTTTGCATATTCTAGATATTGCTAAAAAAAGAAGTTATTTGATATTCAGTGTTAGTAAATGATGGAAATTATCTCCATATTTAATCAGTCCAAACCAAGCGTTGGGTTTCACATTTTGTTCTCCAGTTCAGTTTTACGATGCCGTCTTATTTAAGCATATTTTAAATAACTTTTCAGAAATTTTTAGTTTAGCTGAGGCTTGAAAGACGTGAATCTCTTGTGATTTTCTCCTGAAGGTAATTACCATCTGGGAGCCATTGAAGCCTTTCTTAGGCATCCTGGTTGAAGTTGTCATCTTGGTTACTGTGATTCTCATCTATGAGAGGAGTCATTCCAAGAAAAAGGAAGCAGAAGGTACCAATGCATGTTTTTTTTTTCTCCGTTTTGACTTTAGCTATGAAACTGTGTTCTTTGGTTAGTTTGGAAGAGCAACTCATGTTTACTGGTAAGTATGGAGGAGGATCTGTGATGCTGTGGGAATGATTTTATTTCAAAATGCCCTTTGATTATTGTTAGGATACATTGCAATATGGACTCATTTATTATACCAGGAGATTTTAGATAAATCTTCAATTGGTTCTTTAAAAACAATAAAAATCCAGATATTATGGCCAAATTAACACAGAAATGGTTTGCAAAAATGATGATTTTTCTGCACTGTACTGACTGCAAAAACAAAATCTTACAGAGTATTTTGGTTTAGTTTCTAGTTCAAATATCTTGCTACACTTGAAATAAGACAAAACTAACCTAGAATTAATTTTTCAGCAAGAAATAGGAGCTTGTTTTACGTTAATAGTTCCTTATTATTCAAGAGGAATTACTAGTTTCACTGACAGATTATTTCACTTATAACATGGGAAAATGTCTTGTCATAAGTGAAATAATCTGCCAATAAAACTAGTAATTGCTCATCCATATTAAGGAATAACCAACTTAAAAGAAACTATGTCTTGCTGAAAAGTTGTTTTTAGGTTAATTTTGTCTTATTTCAAGTACTAAGGTAGTTGCACTAGCAACTGAACTTAAAATACTTTGGAGTAGTTTGTGTTTTTGCAGTGCTCAGATTAAAGACTGGATGTTCATGCCTTTACTCTTTTATACAAATGTAATTTTTCAAGAAATGTGCCCTTTTATTAAAATATTTATTTCTTTTATGGATACATTTAACTACCAATAAAGAGAATCTACTATTGTGAATAATTTCCTGCCCTTTTCACAGCTAATGGTCTGAATGCAGACCCAAAGAACACACAGTGAGTACTTTAATATTCATCACTTATTTTTATGTTTTGTGTATTATGCTTTTTTTAAATAATTATTTTTGCCTCAGGCCACAGGGTGAAGATGAGGAAGCTGAGGAACGTACCTCAGTTAGACAGCGCAAAACCTAAAGGACGTCTGCAGCAGCAAATTCAAGCATCTATTAAATTATTTTATTTTTGAATGTGAAGAGCTTCTATAGAAATATATAAACAACTATATTTTGTAAATGTTTTAGTCCTTAACACCAGCTAAGTGCAATCATCACCATCTAATCAACTAATACACACGAAAGCTTTCTGTTTTGACGTTCACTGGCCAACATGTTTCCTGTTGTCACCAACGGCTGAAGGAGTAAAGCATTTCACATTTCTCTCCCTCCGGCTCTGCGTTTCAAACTGAGGTTGCCTTCACACGTTTCCGGTGTAGCGTCTGTCACAAAAGGAAGCCCGTGTTTTTTTTTTTTTTTTAGCTTGAAAACCCCCGCCCTACATTTGCAGCTGTGATGTAATGAGTTGTGGTTTGGTTGCAGTGCCTTAATTATCTCAAAAAGCAACTGACTAGCTGCGTTTTCATGGAAAATGTACGCTAATATTTGTCGATATTCTGCTAATGTCGAAGAACATTTTGAAATTGAAATTAAAATCACACGTGAATAGGCTTGTTCACGCGATAAGTCATTAAAAATAATGTCAGCGACGGATGTGAACAGTTACATGAGATTCATAATTTAGCGATGGCGCTAGCTAGCGCCTATCATCTATCAGAGGAAACGTTCAGACGTTTGAGTGATTACATATGTGGCGTTTTGGGAAAATTGTAGATTTCGATTTTCCATAAGAGTTGTGGATTCAACAATTTTGAATGACACACCACTTTTTATGAACTGTACAACTCTGAGAGCCCAGGTGGAATCAATTGCACATTGTCCGAAAAAAAAAACAAAAACAACCATCTTAATACTACTTCCTGCCATCTTCGAGGTTTTCGCGGCTGTTGCTCACGTGACTGGTGTGACGCAATATATCCATTTCAACATGGCGGAAAATCTACCTCATCCTAGCTTAAAAAGGTTTTCATGTTTCATTAACCGAATTTATTATTGTAATTGCAATGCTTTGGTTTATGGAACCCACTCTCAAAAAGCAAAGAACTAGCTGCCATTCCATGACTATTGTGCGCAAAACATTGTCGATATTTTGCTAATACCGAAAAAACTATTTTGTAATTGCGTTGTTTCCATTAAATAAGAAACGCAATTAAAATGAAAGGTGAATAAAAATGACGTGAATAAAAATACCATTTTAAAAAAAAAAAAAAAACCTGTTGCGCCATTGCCCGTCTTCCACTTCCTGTCGTCTTCTTCCTCTTTTCTGCCAGTGATATCCGGTTGTTGTTCACGATTCAAGCGATGCAAAAACCTTTAATGGAAATGTTTTTTTTTTGTTTGTTTTTTCCTGAATTGGTATGTTTCCATTTTGTAATTTCAATTCGCTCAATGGAAATGCAGCTAGTGTTCTCCTTGCCAGCAATGATTTTATTTCTGTCACCTTGAATCCTTGAATGTGTGTTTGCATCAACGTGAGCTTTGGAAGTAACGTCCACATCAAAATACTTGTGCATCATTGTCACGTTAACATATTCAGCCTTCACTGTATATGCAAGCAATAATATTAAAGCTACACAAATTAAAGTTTATCTGAGTCATTTTCCTTTGAATCAATGCGTTACTGGTTTAACTCAAGTCAAAAATATTTTAGGAAAAGGAAATTAAATGTTGTAATTCCTTAATTCAAATATGACTGAATTAATACTAGCAGCTCATTAAAGCTGCACTATGCAACTTTTATTTAAAAAATAAGTTTTTTTGCATATTTATTAAAATTGCCACTATGTTGTAACAGTTTAATATGAGACAGATAATTTGTGAAAAGATTTAGCTCCTCCCAGTGCTATTTCTTTCTGAATAATTACGTTCCCAGTCAAAAACAAACAAAAACGTGCCGCAATCAAAGCGTAGTAGATGCTTTATTGACAAGCTGAAATGGGAAAATTTGGTGGCCCCTCCTTAAAGCGGCTTTGTACAATGGCAAATTAGGGCAGTTTAGATTTTAAAAATTATTTAAATTTCTGACAAAAAAAAAAAACAAATTCTGAGACTAATCTCAAATTTTCTAGAAAAAAAACTTGGAAACTTTTGAGCTCCAAAAGTCGAAAATTTGTGAGAAAAATCTCTAAAATTTTGAGATTCATTTTGTGCATTTTTTAGGAGAAAAACTGGAAATTGTTGAAGCCCATAAAGTAAAAGATTTTTCAGAGTTTCAAAAGTCAACATTTCGAGCTCAGAGGAGTGCTCAAGTTTTTTTTTATTTCTTTTTTTGTCAAAATAATCTCAATATTTCTGAGTTATTTTCTTTCAAACGTTGGAGTTCAAAAAAAAAAAAATTCTTCTAAATTTTTGATTTTTGAAGCTCAGAAATCTCCTTGTATTTTCCAGAAAATTTCTCAGATTAGTATTGGAAGTTCTGAGTTTTTTGGTGGAAATGTATTCCTTACCCCCCCGTCTTTAGTAGCCATGACACGCAGTAGTAGTTATGAGCTTCACTTGCCAAAGTAACAGGAATAAATGAAACAACTGTATTACTGAGAGAAGAGAGAAAAAAAACGTTTCTGATTGTTCAGAATCTCCATCTTAAGCCTGAATCTGCAGTCATTCTGTTTATAGTTTGGTTGATTAAACAACCGTAAACCAAATTTTTCAGCTTTAGTGACAAAAAGCAGCTTCCTGCATGTTTGTGTCCCGTTCAGCTGTGAGGCCGGTTCATGAGGAACTGAACCAGAAGCCTGAGGACGCAGTCGTCCAGCCCCACCACCGCGCCGTCCTGCACGCCCTCGTAGAGACGCAGGCTCTCTGTGCCCCACAGCAGGTTCTTCCTGGGGTTGTTGGCGTCCGTCTCCACGGACAGAGCCAGAGTGTTGAGCTGGTAGCAGAAGAATGAGAAGAAGTGTCCGTCTGTGATGACAGCCTGCGACACAAAGGGTCTGGAGACGTCCTGGTAGTCCCAGAAACCTGCAGAGGTTTGGTGGAAAGAAGGAACAGCCCATCACTCTTTTCTCCTCTAACTCCAGGATTCGAGATCCGACTAGATTTCTCAGTTTTATATGTTCATTTTAAAATATAAAAACACTAAAATTCACTGTGAACTTAAAAGAATGCATGATAAGTTTGGGAAGATATGGAAAAAGAAGGGCAAAAATGATGAGAAGAAAGAAGGGAGGAAAAAATTGAATAGGAAGGAAGGGAAGAAAGAAAGAAAAACAATGACAAGAAAGGAAGGAACAAAATAAAAGGAATAAAATAGTAGCTGATACAAGAAAGTGAAAAGGGAGGAAGAAAGAAAAGGTCCAAAGAGGGAAAAACGCAACATTTTGTTAGAATAGTAAATAAAATCTGGAATTATAAATACTCTTCTATCCTCATATTTTCTTTTTCCAAACTTATCCGACCTGGAAAATACTGGAATCAGGTTCCAGACTGGAGGAAGCTGCAACTCCAACGGAGTCACATATTTCCAACCAATTTAAAAAGTTCAATAAGTGACTTTTGCTCAATCTAAATTATTTTGTTTTCAAAACACATTTTGTGATAAAATGCAGCTTCTCAATACTTAAACCTTTTTCTTTAGTGTTAGAAAAGAACAGCACCACAGAATGAAAAGCAGTAAAATCCTGGTTTTCTGACCTTGGTACATAGCCTGAGCTCCAGTCCAGGCAAACAGGCTGGCGGCGGCGTTGGCTCTGAGGAAGGGCTCCACCTGGTCCGAATGCTGCTGTCGAGCCAGCCGGTCTCTGTGGTACCGGTCCGGTACCAGATGGAACTGAGTGTGACCGTAGCAGGCTGGGTCTGGCAGCTTCGCTCCTGGAAAAATGGAGGAAAGCAGAGTTTATATATATATATATATATATATATATATATATATAAACTCACTTTAACTCTAAGTTCATAACACGAAACGCAAAAAATAGTTTATTCCGGTTTACTGCAGATATATTTATTTTATACTTAAAACAGGCAGTGTCCTTGAAGCTTACTTTTTATAAACTTGATTTATTTAAGAATACTCTAGTGGGGTATGCACTAATACTAAGATCTGAACTTAAACTTTCATACTAAAGCTTAAACTTTGGCTACTTTTTACTTATTTCTTCCACAAAGTACTGATACCTGGAATATTTTGATCTTTGATTCGACCTTGTGTGAACGTTACATTGTAGCATGCATTAACTTTAAGAAATTTAATTCCTCTGGCTCTTGGATAGAAACTGTTTTTTATTTTGTTCTTGGTTTTATTCCCCTTTATTGCACCTCTGTAGATTGTAACCAGACTACCTTTGAGATATGAAGTTTGATGTTTTCTCTTATTAGTTTTAGGAGTTTCACCTGTGAAGATGTTGTTGTCATACTGCCTTCTGAACAGAGGCATCACGTTGGGGGCAAGGTGGATTTCGGGGACCTCAGCTGTGTAAGACGCCTCCAGTGGAGCAAACTGATGAAAAACATGACAGGAAAATAAGGTAAAGTTAACAGAATAGATTAAATTATGTCTGTATTTTTCTACTCCTACTGTAAAGAAATGCTTTTTGTTTTCTTTTTACCTGCGGTAGCTGCTGAGGTATTCTGATCTGGCTGTGGGGATGGTCATCGATCTGAAACCTGATTGGCTCCTGTCGGCCTCTGCGGTGGCCTTTCGGGATTATTCTCTTTCCCCTCCTCCAATAAAAGTTCACCTGCGGACTGAAATCTGAAGAAGAAGAAAACAAACATCAGAAACTAAAACCAGCACTGAAAGGGGAACACTGGTTTATGTGGTCTGCTGTGTAGGAACAGAGAGGTGTAGGTATTAAACTGGCTTTAGAGACTTAAGTTTTGAGATTCACGACTCATTTTACAGGACAAAACTGTGATGAAAAAGACTTTTTAATGACAACTCATGACAAATGCAATCTCAAGGAAACAGATTCAATTTGGTCCTAAATCAATTCAAATCAATCCAGTTAGAAAAGTGCTAAATCTTTATTTTTAACTATAATGTATTCCTATTATTTTTATCATTGTAATCCAGGAGCAGTAAGATGAGCTAGAAAACATATTAAACGTTCTTATTTTAATGAGACAAAACTCAACCAAAATATGTTCTTATTTAAACAAGAAAGGTCATTAAAATGAAAACAACTGGAGAGATGTTTGTGTCGTCTAGAAGCCTCTTTATGCCTTTTTTAAGAAGTCATAATCTCGCACATGAACCAGTTTTATTAGAATATTAAAACAAGAAAGTTTCTAATTTTAAACTGCTAGAATAAGAAAGTTTCTAATTGCAAGTGCAGTATAAAAACTAAAAAAGAAAAAGAAAAAAAAAGTCAATTTTATGAAACACCAAATCAGACAGAGCAATTATTAAGCCTAAAATGTACAACAATCCGGGCCCTGTGTTTACATGGTACCGGATCGATACCAAAATATGCAGTACACCTTTACTCACTATGATCCTTCACAAATGACCATTCAGTAAAAATACAACCTAAACAGTGATGTGGTAATCCATAAATAAACCTCTGTTAGTGATTTATTGTGAACTTCATTATCCATACCCAGACTGGAGAGCCGCAGCAGCGGGTTGTATTTGGCCAGGTTGTAGGTGAGTTCAGAGACCAGGGTCTTCAAGAAGGGACCAACCACCTGCTCCTGGTGTTTGTACAGAAAAGGTTGGCGCTTTCTCATCTTGTGCCAGTGCTCGTGTAAAATCACACGGGTGACCAGATCTCGGATTTCACTGAACGCAGCATCGTCGATCTCAGGGACAGCCGGTTGATCCGTGGCCAACTGGGAGCCCTCCGTAGTCGGGTTGAACTTCTCTGGAAGGCCCGGGATGTACGCGGTTTTGGTGAAGTGCTGGTACCACCTGTCCGGGTTTCGTGAGAATGTCTGAGGGTAGACGACAAATTTCATCCGCTGGATGCGAGTGATGAGGGACAGCTTCTCCTCCACGGGAGAGGAGGAGATCAATTTAATGCGCTCCTCGTTCTGCCGCAACCGGGCTGATTTGCTTTTAGCCGTCAGAGAAGCGACTATGGGCGGATACTGAGGCTCCTTCACGGCTTCGGTGTGGACATGTTTCAGGGATCTAAGCGGAGGAAAACTTCTAGGGAGCAGCAAGGGCAGCCTTATGCGGGCCGCCATGTTTCTTCTTTGAGTTCTTCCTCCTGAATTTTATTCAGGGTTGAATAACAACAAACCGGTGCAATAGCGCCACCCGCTGTTACGGAGAGGTGGTGGTAACAACTTCAACTTTTAATTTAAAATTATAAAAATTTATTCAACTGGTGACTTTCTGAGACACAGGTTTCAAATGGATGTGGATAAATAATGTGTATTCTGTGAGAAAGTAACTGAGGATCTGTATAATTTGTAATTTTGCCGGATCTTCACCAGTTTATCTGGGTTAATAGGTTTTTTTTTTTTTTAAATTAATGATCATAGTATAGACTACGGTGTAAATAATGTTCTGATGTTATCCAAACATTAACTACACAAATGTTTTTTTTTTTCCTTTAAAACAATATATTACTTTATAAAGTGGAAGAATGAGTTACAATTTTAATGCCATTTTTTAAGTCAAAAATGCTTTTAAGTTTACCTCTTCTTTGAAACAGTTTGTACGTCAATGTTTTGTTCAGAATTTTTATGTTGTATGTACAATTCGCCCCACTAAGTTTTTGATTTATTTTGGGGATTTGTTTGTTTTTTGTTTTTGTTTTGTTTTGTTTGTAACTTTGTAAGTATGTGGTGTGAACACATAATTAAAGAATTTTTTTTTCTTTTACATTTTATTTATTTATTTGATCAAAAAACATGATTTTTTTAATCATGATTGATTTACAAAAGTTCTGGAAAGGGTAAAACATCTAAGAGGTGAAAACATTTTATGAGCAAAGTATGTTAATCAGCGCTTTAAACACTGCTGCTCTTGAAGCGACCCCTTAAATACGTCATTGATGTCGCCTTTAGAGCCACTCACAAACTGTCGGTTATTTTTGTTGCAAACAACAGCAGTCTAGAAGGTTCATGTCATACACATTTTACTATTACTGTCGTTAATAATAATTTGAAAAACCGGGACAGAATTTATGAAAAAAAAAACTTTTAAAAAAAAGTTGACTTGTGAAGTGTATGCGAAAATATACGTTTTAAATTAAACTTGGCTCCTAGCACTCAGATTAGCTTGATGTTTACGAGATGTACATGAAGGCAGCATTAGCTTGGCGTGTTTGATTTGGAGTTTCTGAGTTTATGAAGGTTCTTGGTGTCAAACGTAGACAAAAACTGATGCATTATCAACAGTAAACTATAATAGTTAGACATGTATTTTCGTAATATTTTTCGGACGCAGTTGGTCGGGACCAGGGCGTGTCTGTTCAACCCTCTCCAGCGTGTTTATCGAGCTGAGGTAGCTGCTATAAAACCAACCCTTTTGCTTATCATAAACATTTTCATTTCGTTTACTGTTGCTGAGCATTTTCACAACACACACTCTGGTAGCAATGTTGGTGGCAGTGGGGAAGCTTCAGTGTCCCACCACCAAGAGGTTCGCTTTATCCACACATTTACCCCCCCGAATGATCGCTTTATTTTCTTTTATGAATATAATGTTTTTATTTGTCTGGGCATTTCAGAGATCACTCTGCACAAAAAGTGATGAGGTGAAGCTGGCAGAGGAGGCCAGCAAAAGATACGGTTCTCCAGGTCCAACCATCTTCTCCAAAGTGATTGATAAAAGCATCCCTGCAGATATTATCTATGAAGATGACAAGGTAAACAACCAGGAACATGTTAAGTTTTACTAACTCACATGACCTACCAGTTAAATGTTTCCAAATCCTCCTATTAGGGCCATTGCAGATACAAAAAATTGACTATTACCAACAACAACAACAAAAATAGATTAAGCTCAGAAGTTTTCTGGAATAAAACAGGGACATTTTTGGGTTCCAAAAAAAAAAAAAAAAAAAAAAAAAATGCTATTAAAATTTTTTTGGAATTTTTAGATTGATATCAGAAAAATTTCCAAAGTTTCAAGAGTTTCAAAAGTCAATATTTTTTTTACTTAGAAACTCACAAATGTACAAGATTTTTCTAGAAAATTCCTGAGTTGCTTGTTGCAAACTTTTGACTTTTGGAGCTCAGAAATTTTGTTGTTTTTTCTTGAAAATATTTTTGATTAATCTCAAATTTTCTGAGTTTTTTTGGTGGAAACTTACTCCTTTTTGGCTCTAAAATGTTGTCGTATGAATCAAATGATTTCAGTTTAGCAAACGCCCGTTCATCAGCCATCAATTAGCAGAGACAAACCTAAAACATGCAGGACCAGTGTTGGAAACATTGACCTAGTCCACAGGGAATGAAAACGTTTTTAATTTTTTTGTCTTGTTTTCAGTGTTTGGCATTCAGGGATATCAGTCCACAGGCTCCCGTTCACTTCCTGGTTATTCCACGGGTCCCCATTCCTCGAATAAGCGCAGCTAAAGATGATGATGCTGAGGTATGACGCTCTTCACAGAGTCCCAGAATAACAAGAAATTGAGTTAGCAAATGCATGTTTTTTGTGCGATGTGATTATTTTAAAATTGTTGCCTCCTACAGTAGCACAACCAGTTATTTCTTTTTTGAATAGTTTTTTCCTACATTATAAATTAAAAAATTTTAAGTATTAAAAAGCAAACAGAAAATTCTTTAAGAAAAAGGAGAAAAGTTAGAAAATAACTAGAGAATATCAGTGAGTCAGTCAGAACAAAACAGTCAGAAAATGTAAACTAAAATTTAAAAAGGCAAAATAAATGTAAGCAAGCTAATGGAAGAAACAGAAAAATCACACACACACACACACACACACACACACACACATATATATATATATATATATATATATATATATATAGTCTACTAATTTATGAAAGGTAAAGAGTGAGACCTTGTGTATCTATAAATAGGTGGAGGAGGGTAGAGTAGAAAAATGTTCAAGTAAAAGTAGTGTTGCTCCAACATTTTTACTCAAGTAAAAGTCAAAAGTAACTAAGTAATCACTCAAGAGTAAAACAGTTTTTAATAAAAAGGAACTCAAGTACTGAGTAGCTGAAATTTACTCATTACTAAAAAATTATATCAGTCAAACAAAAACGTTTTCTGTAAATTTTGGTACTTCAAATATCGTTTCTAAATAAACCTGATGAAACTTAAACTCTACAGATAATGAAGTTTGAGCTTGTGTAAAAATAATTTTGACCAGTAGGTGTCAAAATTTCAGTGTTGACAAATTTGTATTTAGATAGGAACTTTAAATTGGTTCAGGCTGCAGTTTTTAACTTAAACTGTAGATGTTAAACCTAAACCTGAGCAGATGGAGTTAATTATTTACTTTTTCTTGTCTAAAAATATTAAGTCTTGCTTATTTTCTCTCCAACATTCAGCTCTTGGGGCATTTGTTGGTTGTTGCTAAAAATGTGGCGAAGCAGGAATCTCTTAGTGAAGGCTACAGAGTGGGTACGTACTTTCATCCAGCTGATAAAAACTCTTCTTAAAAATAAAATTAATTAGTAATTGCTGTTTAATTACCTGCAGTGATCAATGATGGAAAGCATGGATCTCAGTCGGTGTACCACCTTCACATCCACGTCCTGGGAGGAAGACAGATGGAATGGCCGCCGGGATAAAAGACTCACACTGAACGGTCGAAACATCTGGAGTCATCCTTTCAAGAAACTAGATTTTTCTCTGATTAATTAAACCAGTGGTTTGTCAGGTTTTTTTAGTTCTTTAATGTTGTGCTTTGACTGCACAACATGCTGAAATATCGATGCTTTTAGCTAATAGCTCCTTGAAAATCAGGTTGTTGGAGAAAAAACACAATTTAATAAATGTCAGAACTGTTGTCATTTTATAAAGAGGCATTTATACTGTTGTAATTAAGCTATTAAGCTATTGCTTAATTACAACAGTGTAATTAAGCAACAGTGTAATTAAGCAATGAGCATATTGAAAAGGAAAGCCATCGGTTTGACAAATCCAGCTCTATTTCATTTATCTGTGTTCAGCTTGATTAAAGAACACAAGTAAACATGAGATGACATCTGTCTGTACAGAAGTTATTTTGTCTTCTGAAAATTTATGTACAATAAAATGAACATTTGAAATGTAAATAGATTGATCTATCAGCAAGTTGGTTAACATGGCTTTAAATAAAGACTAACTATATTTTATTTTGACTAAGTTCTTTATCTCCAATAGACAAAATTACTATTGCATAACAGTTACGTTACTGTTTTAACTAAAAACAATAATTCAGTGGAGGAGGTTGGACAACCTCAGTGAACCGCCTAACCAGTGAGAATTTGTGCAGATTGACAGTTTGTAGTTGAGATGAGTTTATACATAAGTATATTAAATATATTTTACACAAGTGTGAGTAAAAAGTAATTATCCAAAAATTATTCAAGAGTAAAAAAAATATTGGTAAAAAAAAAAAAAAAA
>NW_015112648.1:200110-257417 GCF_001443285.1 Poecilia latipinna | reverse complement strand
ACAAAAGGGTGAAAAAAAAATAATTATACAAAAAATATATAAGAGAAAAAAAAAAATGGGTAAAAAAAAAAAATATATATATATATATATATATATATATATATATATATATATATATATATATATATGAATGAATGAATGAAATGAAATGTTCTCATTGAATACTTTGTTCTGTACAAAGTTGAATGTGCTGACAACAAACTCACACAAAAATCATCAATGGAAATCAAATTTATTAACCAATGGAGGCCTGGATTTGGAGCCACACACAAAATTAAAGTGAAATGTTCCCTTTATTTTTTTGAGCAGTATATATAAAAGCGATGCAAGTACAGAGTACAAATACAGACAAAAAGTACAAACTGTGTAACTTCTGGTATTCTAAAGAATGTAAAAAAAAACTAGAAAAAAAAATTAAAAAACATAATTACTCCTGTCGAAGCTGCGCCATATTTCTATCCAGCATGCGCCTCACGTGAGGGTTGCCAGATTTGACATTTTCCCGTCCAAACACCATAAAATTATATTTGAACGGCAAAAAAACAGTCCAAATCTCAACGAATAATGCTAATGTTAACACTACTATATGTATTATTTCTAGTTTATCCCTAATGTAGTTCTAAAATAACTTAAAGAAACAGTGAAATGTTATGTTTTATATTTATATTTTATAATATATATTTTTTTAATTTTGAACATTTATATCTTTCTAAGAACAAGCCAGTTTATCTCTAATACAGTTTTGGAATAATTTAGAGAAATATTGGATATTTGTATAAAACTATATCCCAAATAGTTATTTTTTATCCCTTAAACTAAACTAGGGGTCAGAGTTTGGTAGTAACTAAATACATTTACTCAAAGAATGATTAGTGTTGAATGTACTGTGTTTTGTGCAATCTTATCCAGATTGAGATTTGGTTTGAAGAAAAACTAGAATGTATCAGTATTCCTTTTTAATTTCCATACCAACATGTTGTCAGCAAAAGAAAAAAAAAAGCATTTTGTATGACCAGAACTTTATAAATCAAAAGTAATTTTGCATTATTGATGGACAAAATTACTTTTTACTTTTTGTACTTTTTAAAACTTGTACTTTTATTTACCTTTACTTGAGTAAAACAGCTGAACCTGCACTTTTACTTTTATTAGAATATATTTTCATACAAGTATCTGTATTTCTACTTAAGTAGAGAATGTGAGTACTTTTGACACATCTGATTTTATGACTACATTCGTGCTAAGAATGGTTATACAAGGCTGGGGTTTGACATTTTATCAGTGTATTTCAAACGGTCTTTGTCATATTGTATTTGTAGAAATATGATCGAGTGAGCGCTCTTAAGAGCAAACTATCTTTGATTTATTTCTCTGTGGTTACCTTGTCAACAAGAATTTAGGTAGTTAGGAGAAAGTAAACGGCTCTTGACCACTCTGAAGGTAATTTATATACGCCTTGTACCTTGGAAAACTTTCGTCTTTGTAAGTATTTGTGTGTTTGGAAGACAGACGTGTCAAAAAATATGGAGAGTGGCGTACATAATGTTTGAGTGTTGCATTAAAATGAGAGTATTGGCTTTTCCCGCCGAAAAAGAACCAGAAATGATTAAACAGAAAGCTGATGTTGATGTTCATCTCTATGTCCTTCAGTGTCAAAAAGCAGTAGCTCCAGCTGAAGCAGAGGCAGAGATCCAAAGCGGAGAACGTATATTTATCTTACATATTCAACAACATTCAGTTTCTCTTCCCAAACTCTCAGCACAATGCAGTGCCCCTTCCTGGGGAAATAAAACGGCAGTGAAGCGGATGTACAAGATAGTACACAAATGTTTGAGGGCAAATAACCAGCACTCAAACAGACCCACCACCAGTAAACAGAAGTGAAACGGGAACAAACTGAACACATCCACCCGCTAAGCCTGGGGTGTCCAAAGTGCGGCCTGCGGGCCATTTGTAGCCCTTGGACTGATTTTGTGTGGCCCCTAACTGCAATTAAAAAATTACACAAATTTGGCCCATATAGATGCAGATGGATTCTTTTAATTTGCAATCAGGATAAACATTGTTACCAGCATAATTTTCTTACACAGGAAAGTGTAAACTACAACACAAAGTATTTGTGTTTTTATAACAAAAGGTAAAACAACATTTATTCAGAGACTTTTATTGAAAAGCCTACATTTCTGCACCCAAATCAGTTTTTATTCTTTCTTAAACATGACTAAATATAACAAACATTTTTTAAACAAAGTGACCCTGTTCTTATTACTGAAAATTAATTTATTCAATAAAGCCCAAAACAAACTGAAAACCAGATGTCTTCCTTTGTATACATCAAGCATGCAAAATCTGCTACGGCATCTTAGGGCCATTTTAGGGGGGTAGGGGGGAGTAGTACATTTCTGAAAAAAAAAAAAAGAGAACAGGTTGTGTTGAGGTTTGTAGTGATAAAAGCGGGAAATCAAGCGAGAATTGTGTTGCCATTCGGTCAAATACTATTAGTTAATTTATAGTGGAAATAAGTTACTTTAAAAGTCGGAAAATAAGTTCATAGTTTGCAAATTTAATAACTATAAATTCATGCTAAGAATGGATAAAAAAAATTGGTTTGAAATTTGCGACCTTTGTTATATTGTACTCGAGGAAACATGATAGAGTGAGCGCTCTTGGAAGCCAACTATCTTTACTGTACTTTTCTCCGGTAACCTTGACAACAAGAATTTGGGCAGTTAGGAGAAAGTAAACGGCTCTTACCACTCTGAAGGTAATTTATAATCATTGTACCCTGGAAAACCTTCATATTTGTAAGTGTGTTTGGAAGACACAGGGAGGTGTTGTTGTTATTTTTCTGGTTGATAAAATGTAGAGCTGTTTATTTGAGGGTAGCATTAAAATGAGCCTGTTAGCTAATTTCTGTTATACTTCAGTTAGAGAAACGTTGTCAGTGTGGCATTAGATGAGCGTGTTAGCTAATAATATATTTTCACTTCTGTTGTATTTCAGTTACAAAAACGTTTTGAGTTTAGCATTAAGGGCTGGGTAAATATAACGATTCATCAACGCATTGTAATTATTGTTTTGTTTTTTTTCCCCAAAACAATAATTTTGGGGGAAATCAATATTATTTGGGACACCATGCTAATCGATTAGATCCCCTGCGAGAGTTAGCAAAACTTTGTAGAGATGTGCGCACCGTGTAAAGTTTTATAATCGAGTGTGGTTCCTACACTGGATAATAGAAAGTTTGATCAGGTTATTGAGCTTTGGCGTGAATACTTTGTTGTTGAGGACCTGGCGCCATTTTTCTTCTTCTTCTTCTTGAGTTTATTAGCGGTTGGCCAAAAGCTATTTGGTGTGCATTACTACTTTATTTCAATGTTAAAGCAGTACTTTAATGTTTAGCTTTTAAAGAGCGTAAGGGTTTTGTTTTATTTTCAGAAACTTTATTGCTAAAAATGCTGAAGTATACACTTTTAATGTAACGTTCATATGGGCAGAAAAAAAATAATAAATTAGACAAAATTATTATTAGGTACTACAATTAATTATCTTTATGCTACTTATTAGTAATCCTATTACTAATATAAATCTATAATGGTCCCTAAAGGATTATTTTTAAAGCAAAATGGCATAAATATGGCATAAATAGGGCTAGGTCGACCTCTAGGTTGGACTGTGAGATTCAGTTTAGAAAATCTTTGTTTTTGCAGAATATTTTATCAATTAAACGATTTAGGTGCTGGAATATATTGCCTGTTACCATTAGAGATAGCGTCATTAAGTGGCAGTTTAAAGCATGGTTGGTCTGTGTACCTTTTTAGCAACTTCATGGTTTAATGACTGTTTCTATGAGTGATATAGTTTTCTAAATATTTTTAGAAGACACTAGCATGTTGATATAGGCATCTTAAAATAGGTTTTCCTGCCCCATTTACTTTTTATTTATTTTTAGTGTAATTTGATTTAGAGTTGAAGAAAGGTGAGGAAAGGCAAAACTGCAGGCTATCAGGATAATCTGTAGATACCTTGGGATTAGACACATAATCAACAACCATAAAGAGGCCTCAAAGAAGTCAATCACAAGTGAGCAGTTGACTGAATGGCAATGTGCCAAGCTACAAATACTCAAAGGAGATTAAAAATAGAAATATCAAGACCAGAACAAATTGCACAATAGGACTTTGACCAGATAACCTAGAGGTTATCTGGTCAAAGGAAGGCAGGAACCCTAGGACCAAATGACTGTTAGAGCCACCATTTTGGAAGCTGTTTTCCAGAATGGTAGCTTCTCAAAATAAGCATGCTCTTTCTTCAGTATAGCAAGCAGACTTCCTGTTTTAAATACATAGTTATTCATAAACCACAGCATTGTCAGCACAGTAATAAATCCACGGACATCTTCTGGAATGGCTGGAATTTCCCCTTGTCATACTTGATTGTAAACAATAATATAACATCCATGAGCTGCAGCACACTTCAAATGTTTTTCTTTAGTTTCAGACTTCCTGTTTGGGTTTTTGCCACAGATCAAGCCCCTCACTAATCATTCACCAGTTACAAGCAGAAGGGACTCTGGGTCAGGACGGCTGTGGTGTGACTGGGTGGTGTGATCTCAGTGTGTGGAGTAACTATGTGTCACTGCAGAAAGACGGTTAAACTTTCCCCTATATTTACTGATAAAACAGTGCTCAGCACCTGCAGCATGGCTAAACAATACGCAGGACTGAAGAAAAGGAGGAAGTATGTTCAGTATTTTTATGCTAATTTTAAATGCTTCCAGTTAAAAAATTCATTACTACTTGTTTTTGAACAGCTTTTTTCTTCCTTTTAAACATTTCAAACACCTGCCTCTTAAATGTGTTCATCCAGTAAACAAAGGTATTATTGCACTTTTCAACTTTTGAATAGCTCTTATGAACCAAAGTTTTATCTTTTCTCCTGTTGTGACAGAACTTTTATAACGTTATCTTTTGCTCTCTAACATGCTTCATTGTGCATTTCTGATGAAAACTGTCTTCATAAACCAATTTCAGCTGATAAGTATCTTAACAACACCCCACACCCACTTCATTTTTGGCTTATGGTTTTCATAAATGTCCCTCCTGCTGAATGTTTGTCCCTGCCAAGCAAAGCCAGCAGTCCTCAGCCTCTGTAATTAATGCAAACACAACAGGTTTCTGTAGCTGCAGGCTGCTGCATGTTGCAGGTATTAGGTTGTCTTCACCTTGTCAAGACCATAACCTTTGATCCACTTTTGTCGGTGGATCTTTAACTGATCATTCTGGCCTTGGCGGATTATGCGAGTTTCTTCAGATCTTAAATGAGGCAGGAGAATCTACTTTGATCGCCTTGTTGAAGTTGCCCAAACTGTGCTTTCTTGCCCAGCGAGGAACAGTAGACTATCTTTGTAGGGCAAAGGTTGATGTAGGTCAGTCCTACACTTGAGTGCCTCTGAGAGATTGCTGACACTCAGTTGTGAAAGCATTGAAGGTAAGACATCACCTGCAAAGCTGTTCGGTCAGTTTTCTGCTTTCTTGTGCATTTATAAGGGAAAAAAATAGTTTTGAATGTTAAAAAATACCAGCTTTTACTTCAGTTAGTTTATCCGTAATATGTACACCTGTGAATTGTCGCGTTTTCTTTGTGTTTCTTGGGTGTAATGTTTATAGCGTACTCCTTTAAAAGACTTCTTGTCCACTTCACAGGACAACTACAGTGCGTAGCAGAAATATTCATACTTCTTGAACATTTGCACCATTCCACTAACATTTAATGCGTTTATTAGAAATGTATGTATCACAACACACACAAAGTAGTGTATATCTGTGAGGTGGTTAGAAGATTATATAGTTTGGTTTAGGTTTCAGTTGAGTTTTGGTTTATTTATGTAGATTTATAACAACGGGCATCTCAATGCACTCTTACAAGACAAACATCCAGTTTTCTCAATCTAATAATGTTAATATTACATGGTTTCCAATTTGATCCTAGGTATAAAACAATGCAGGTGATTTTAGTTTATTATAACAGTTGGTAAAATGTTTTCTGGCTAATGAAATGCAGCTGATTGTTTTGTTGAGTGACTGGACTTGCAGCAATCACTCCTGAATCAGCAGGTGGTGGCAGCAGATTTATAGCATAGAGCTAACTTTGCAGTAATCTCTCATGTTGAACTTGCATTTGGTGAGGAAATCTACTTTATTGTTAAGTTTCTGTACATGACTGGTTGTGAACTGGACTTTAACTGGACCGTTGTTCTGGTTGTATGTTTTGGGTCGTTGCTGTGTTGGTAGGCGAACCATCGCTCCAATCTCAACTCCGCTGCAGCTTCCCCCACGTTTTCATCTATGATTGCTCCTTCTTTAGCTTCAGCTTTCATTTCCCTGTTGAAGAAACGGACCCCCAGCATGATGCTGTCACCACACGCCATGACGATGCTGAAGGTTTATTCAGGCTGGTCTGCTGTCATTTTTGCTCCTCACATGATGGTTTGAATGTAGGCCAAAAAGATTTATTTCAATATCACCTGGCTATCCTGATTTATGTCTTAACGTTCTTTCATGTGAGTTTCTCCTACACAAAATTATGCCATCACTCCCTAGTTTTATAAATGTGTATTAATGACAATGTGCAGGGTCTCTCAATTTTCCACGTGTGCTAAGTCCTCTAGCTTGTGGCAAACTGCAAACTGAACTTTTTCCATAACAAAAACAATCCACGAATCCCTTCCCTGCCACTTCACACTTCGACTACTTTGTGTTGGTCTGTCACATCAAATTAAAACAAAATATACTAAAGTTTGTGGTTGTGATGTGACAAAGTCTGAAAACCCCTGGGGCATGAATACTAAAGGCACTAAAAATAAATTTGCACAATTTGGAGCAAAGATGTTGCAAAACTTCACTTTAGTAATTCGTATGACCTTTGACTCCAAAAAGAAATCCTTGACATGGGCAATCTTAAAACCAGAGAGTCGGGGTGAGGGTTTGCTGAGTGGACAGATCTTAATCTGGTTTTATTACAGCATTGAGGAAACATATCCTTTACACTAACTTTGTCAAGTTTTGCTTGCAAAATAAGTTTCTTTTACTCGTTGGGATTGATTGTATCGTTAAGCAGAGGGATTTAGTTTCTTTACTTTTAAATGTACAGTTTAGTTTCTTTTGTTTTAAGTTATGCTCTAAAATATGGTGGCAAATTAGGGCCATTAGAGACAAAAATGGAGGAGTAAATTCCTGTTAAAAAAAACCTCAGAAATTTTGAGATCAATCTCAGAAATGTTCTAGAAAAAACAAAGAAATTTCTGAGATCCAAAGTTGAAAATTTTCAAACTCAGAAATTTCCAAGTTTTTTTCTAGAACATTTCTAGAAGATTTCTGAGATCAGATTTTTGGCGGAAATTTAGTCCTCTTTTTTCCTGTCTCTAATGGCCCCAATACGCCGGTGTACTGAAATCGTTTAGTTTGTGAAATTCACTTTCTTTAAATTTGGGTCAAAGTTGCTCACAGTCACAGACTGACAGTGTGATTAGTGCAAGAAGATGAAGCAACCCATCCTGGCACATTATTCAGAGTTTCAACACGTGTGTTTCTGCTACGTTTGCTTTCCAGCAACTACAGGCGCTGACCTGTTGCAATGACTTCAGTGAATGTCAGAGTGTTATAAATGAGCGCAGCGGTTCTGTTTCATAATCGATCTTCTTATCTGGCTGGAGAGTCCTCGACGAAAAGCATCTGAAGGGTTTTAATGCTGATTTTATTTTACACTTTGTCTTTTTAGCAACTAGAAGAGTGTCGAGGAGAGTCTTGCAGCAGCTGTCATGCTAAAGGGAAAAACTGATGTTCCACCTGCAGCATCAAAGACGAGCACCGATCCTCCTGCCAAACCTCCAAGAACCTTCGATCAGGACGACAATCCAATAAAAACTCCTAGAGGTACCGATCGAACTCTGAGTGTCACATTTAGAGAAAGGACTGAGCTCAGGTCCAGTCAGGCATTCACATGCACTCATCACGGTAACAAATGTCACTTTTGTTTTGGTATTCTAGTGACACATTTGACTTGTTCTTTTTTAAAGGTGGAAATGATTATACAACAAACAACTTCAAGTAGTTCAAGAAAATTAGGAAGTGGGCAGACATAGGCTTTTCTCTAATCCACCCATAGTCAAAAGCTGCTCGGCTACACTAGAGGCTTTTTTTGCTGGGATTTTAAGGACAGATTATAGATTTATTTTGGTATTTTAAAAACCACGGCTTAAGACAAAATAATTCATGTTGTGTGTTTGGGATATCTGGAATGTCCATCTGTTGACTTGAGGTGAAGCCACAAAACTCTAAACTTATCCATCACCTTCACTATCACATTCACCAGGCCCAACAGCATGATGCTGCCACCACCATGCATGACAGTTACTTCATATACTGAAACTTAGCGGATTATGCTGAAGGTTTGGGTCTGTACCAGGAAACCAAACATTTAAATGATCTGAGAAGAGTGGTCAAATATCCTACAAACATCATGGCAGAAACCTGTTGATGTGACTTCACATGTGACTTCACATGTGACTTCACATGATTCCACATGTATGTTCTGAATAACATGGCATTCATGGCTATTGTAGCTTCTGAAATACACTGTGTATCCCCCAAAAGGTAAATAAATACCTAAAAATAAAAAAACTGAAAGAATCTTAGGTAAAAATCATTTTCTTAAATGATTAATGCAAACATTGTGATGGGATTGAAATTATGAATACGTTACTTTTAAAACAAATTATTTTTATTTTCATGGCTGTTGCTTTTTATTGCTTTATTTGTCAAATAAAAATATTGAAAAGGCTAAGCAGTCTTAAAAATCGTATAAAGTTAGAGACGAATTTGAAAATGAGTTCTGGTTCGATTAAAGTGATAAACAGATAAATTCACTCTGTCAGGGATTTTCCACTCCATCTTTAAATATCTCATTTTATTACAAAGCAGAGAGGAATGTCTTAAAGATCTTCCTGTTCGATACGTTCAACATAGACACAGTTTCAAGAAAGGTAATTAAGGTCAGTTTCCCTTAGATTGGATAGATTTCAGTCATTTTATGGGGCTGTATAATAAATGTTTTAGTTTCATTACAGACATGAATTTCCAATTAAAACAGTAAAAATAACACAGTGTATATAAACATATACAAGAACTGAAGTATAAAAATGCTGTGAGGCAAAGTATCATTTTTAAACATATCTAGGATTATCCTGAGTGGTATCATGCTCAGGAGTCAAACTTCTCAAACCCAAAACTCTGATTTTATTTAAAAACTGCAGGTAGTGAAACCAAATCCAATAAGAAATAACAGATTGAGTCTCAATCCTCTGCACTCATCAGAAGAAGCTGCAGCAGATCGATGTTGCCTCCTCAAACCAAGCCTGGTGGGTGGGTGTGTCAGTACATTCCTCAGCCGCCTGTTCAGGATCAGATAACAACCTCCTTCCTCTCTGACGCCGACTAACGCGACGCTGACCCAGCAGGCGTCACTCACCTGCTGGGATGTTTCCTCTCCTCTCACTCACCTTAGTCTTCTCCTGAACCTTGAGCTCGCCTCCTCGTCTTGTTTTCAAATGTCGGGTAAAAGCATCTGCATCTGTTGTCCCAATGCAGAGCGGAAAAAGTCGGTTACCTTGATGTCGGCGGAATTGGAGACCGCGTTGGCCCCCGCTGAGAGGCTGTTTACCTCTGAGAGAAACCAGGCGGTTCGGCTGAGGATGGAGAGCGTGGGTCCGGGCTCGGAGACTCCCATCACCATTCATCAGTTGTTCCTGGAGGCGGTGGAGAGCTACGGGGATCACCCGGCTTTGGTTTTCAGGAAAGGTGGCCGGATGATGACTCTGACCTGGAGGCAGTACTACGAACAATGTCGTGCAGCGGCCAAGAGCTTCCTCAAGGTTGGTGCTTTCTCAGAGTCTGTGCTTCGGAAAATGTTTTCTGATTTTACCGCTGAATTAATAACAGTTTCATGTGTTTTCAGGTCACAATACACAGCAAAGCCATATATTCCTCCACACATGCACAGTATGGAGTTCCAATTGTGCCAAAAGTATTTACTCCTATTCATAAAATCTGACGTTTTTCAGATTTTGTCATGTTGCAAACAGACTTTTATGCATTTAGTTGGGATTTGATGTAACAACAAGTAGATAATAATTGGATGTCAGTAATTAAAATTTGTGTGTTATACTTTGTAACTAGTCCCTTGTAACAATAGTCAAGATGATGTGACATGGAATTATTTCATACTTATAAACATGTCTCAGCTGAAAAAAATAAATTCTGATTAATCCAGAACAGCCCTTCAATGAGACGGCAGAATCAAAATAAACACAACAAACAGTTTGTGAAGGTTTCTGAGGTTCGGTTCGACCAATAAACCAAGATATCGCCTGATGAGTCAGCCTCAATCAGATTGTATTGACAATGTGAACATCAGATACCAAATCTTAAAACAGACCTTCAGATTAGGTCTAAATCTGGACTTTGACTGAGCCATTCTACTGCTGTGTTCTAAACCATTCCATTGTGTCACTGGATGTTTATCAGCAGCCATTGTCTCAACTATGTTTCAGCCTCTAATATTTACTTTTCTGGGATAGGCCTGCATTTATTTTCATAATTCCTCTCATCAACTGTTAAAAGTCGCCTCCTTCCTCTAGAAGGAAGCATCTCCACAGTATGATACTCCCTCCACCATGTTTGACCATGGGAATGGGAAAAGGGAAACTTTTTTATAACTTTCTTTTAGCAATAGATTCCTCGATAGAGACAAAATCTGTGGAGTCCATGACTAACAGCAGCTGTGAATTTCTGCAGCTCCTTAAATTCCTAACAGATGAGCTCCGTCTACAAATAGATAGTTTTGAGGAGAGTTGGTTCCACTGGATTTTATTTATGGTATCAGAGTAAGGAACGTGATAAAAAATATAAAATACACCCCCCACTTTTTCAGAATGGCATTTGTAAAAAAAAAAAAAAAAAGAAAGAAAACCTTGCACAAGGCTTAATTACTTTTCCAGGGGATTGACTACAATGTTGTCTTTTAAAAATACTGTTACACTTTCTGTAATTTTATGTTTTTTCGATGAGCCGTAGTGTTGGACTGTTTCCTCATGTGACGTCTGTTTCTGACTTGAGAACTCAGGATATTAATTGTTTTGTCGATTTATGTGGAGACTTACCAGCCAAACTTGTTTTCTTCACTGCAGGACTGTTGGCAGCCACAGAGATTTACCCAAATGACCATTTACATGTTGCCTGCACATATGAACACAATATTTTTGGCACATTTGGAACCCCATAGGCACAGACTTAGCTTATATTATACTAGGTTTAAGGTAAAAATCAACATGTCTTTTCCAAATATGAATCCCAATTAAGAGACTTAATCAATGTCTAAAAACTATTTGAGAATCAAGTCTCTCTTCATTTGTTTCCAGCATTATTCTAAAAGAGGAAAGTTTAACATGCAGCGCTATATTAAACTTTATATTGAAGTAAACATTATTACTTCAAAGTGAATATTCATAGTTTAAATGATGCAAACTATGAAGAAGTCGCATCAAGAGGATCTCAAGATGATCAGTTATTTATGCCTTTGTGTTATGTATTATATCCATTAGTTATAAAAACAATTTTTTAGATTTTCATGAGAATTTGAGCAAGTTGAAGGGTAATCTATAAATTAGTGTCTGATCTGTGGTGTGACAATGTCCCACTGAAAACCAAAACTTGGGCGTGTGAAATCCGCAGCTTCGGTTACGTCTCGTGTTTCACGGCCCTGAAAACCCGATGTGGGCCAAAGGTAACGGAGGCACGGCATCGCCGCGGCAGCGTTATTACGGCGCATTGTTCTTTCCCTTCGCAGCTCGGGTTGGAGCGTTACCACGGAGTCGGCATTCTGGGATTCAACTCTCCCGAGTGGTTCATCTCAGACATTGGCTGCATCTTAGCAGGGTGAGATCACACATCAGCGCCTCGACAGCAGTCCATGCAAAATTTTAACATCCAGGTTTTTAAGGTTTTCTCAGGTCACACTGTCCGTTTCTGTCTTTCCTCGAACTGGTTTGACCTGTTTGCCAAGAATGTGAAATATAATGAGTTCATAGGAACTTTGTTATTTCCTCTGTCCTCTAGAAAATGTAAAATAGCGCACAAAAAACTGGAAGTTAAGTAAACAGTAAAATGTGTGGATGTTACAGCCATAAAAACCAGTTTACCTCTGTTTATAAATTAACAGTTTGGTTAGTTTCTTATTACTTTAGGCATTAATGTTTCTTGAAAAATACACAATCCTTTGTGATTTGGTGTCGTGTTTTACAACTCAAGTACTTTAACATTATATTGTGAAATGAAGTGACATCAGACTTAATTTGCGCTTTATTGGGGCACTGAAATACTCCTTACATGAAATCATGTGATTTCATGTGAATGCACACATTAACATGCTGATAATGGAAAGCTGCTGGATTGTAGCCAACTTCAAACGTCAGCAAATAGCTTCTTGCTAAAAGTTCGATTTTCTGAATGCCTCTTGTTTCTAAAATTAGTTTCTGTCTGGAATAGAAAGAGCTGCACGTTTCCCCCTTTGTTAGCTGACAGGTACTCAGACAACTCACATGTCTGCAGGTTTACCTTTTATTCCACTGACATAATTTTGATCTCCAAGTTTATTTATTTATTTGTCAAAAATAAACAAGTACATTTATTTGTTTATCAATTTATCTATAAATTAATCCTCTTAATTTTCATGAAGAGGAAAATTTATTTTACATACATAAATAACCTTTTAAGTAAGATACTATGCTTTCTTCAACTGAACCGAAACATGAGGAAATGTACATAAAAGGTTAAAATTTAACAGAGAAGCTTAACTTACAAATCTCTGTTTGGGGAAACTTGATAAATTAGCCATCAACAGAAGATTATTTACAAGCAGGAAGTGATTAACAGTGGCTACTGTTTGGTTGCTGTTTGGTTTCATTGAGGTTTTATGCCACAGGGGTCTGGCTGCCGGTATTTACACGACCAACTCTGCAGAGGCCTGTCATTACGTAGCCTCTAACTGCGAGGCAAACGTCCTGGTAGTGGAGAACCACCAGCAGCTGGAAAAGATCCTGCAGGTCAGACGGCTCGGCTCAGCATCTAAACCCTCTGTGTGCTATTTATGAGTAACTACTCAACCTCTCATGCCTCTGTTTGTCTCTTCTTGCAGGTTAAAAATCAGTTACCTCATCTGAAAGCTATTGTCCAGTATGAAGGTGAACTGGAGCAGAAAGCAGAGTTCCTCTACACAGTACGTTGACCAATCAAACTCAGTGATCAATTAGAAACATCACATGGACTTTAGGACGTCTGGTAACATATTTTCTATGACAACATCGACTTTTTATTGGAGAATTATTGCCTGTCAGGGTGACTGATCATAATAAACAACAACACAGCTGTAGCCTTTGTTTATCCTAGTTTTATTTAAACCTTTTCATTTCTGCAGTGGGACCAGTTTATGAAACTTGGAGAGAACATTCCCAACAAGCGGCTGAACGCTGTGATCGACAGTCTGCGGGCCAACGAGTGCTGCACCCTCATCTACACCTCCGGCACCACCGGAAACCCCAAAGGCGTCATGCTGAGCCACGACAATGTGAGTCCACTCTTCAGCAGCACCGCAAAGGACGAAAATGTTCGGTTCAGGTCTGATGTATTCAGAGAACTCATTCGATCAGTTTAGTGAAGAAAGAAAATTAGTTTTATTTGACGATAATCGTAAAGACACTGGTGGGTTAGTAGTTTTATTAGCAACTACCAGCTTCATGGGATCAGTCAGCAGTTACATGTGTCGCAGAGCCCAGGGGCCATGTGTTGTGTTGTCAGAACAAGCCCTCATCATCACTCCCACAGCGCCGTGCTTGACAGCAGAGACGCACTAATCATTTTACAGGAAACTGGACTCAGTCGGTTTGTTTTGATTCGCTGCGGCTGCTGATGGGAATGACAGACGCTAACGACTCGTTCTTTCTTTGTTCCATTAGTTACCTGGACTCTGACTCACTTTTTTACTTTTTTCTTCTGTATGTGTTGATCAAACCTGAAATCAGCAGGACGGACATTTTTAAATAGTGTTTGTTTTTTGTTTTTTTCAACAGTTCAGTCCAGACAAAACCCGAGCTGATGCTCGAACCAAAAACAAGTTAAGCTTAACCAAGTTTGAGTGTTCAGGTTTACGCTGCAATGGATGAAGGAAGAAGGGCGAAAATATTCAACTCCAGATTATTTCACAATCAAGCAGGAAAATACCAAGGGTTCTTTGATCAAACACATTTGATATTTATAACTTCTGTACAGGACATAAGTGGGATAGATGTGATAAATTTAAAGATTGCATCAGTTGAACGCCACCAGTAAGACAGACTCTAGTTTCCTTTTTCTGCTCAGTTTTCTCCTGTTTTTCTGATCAAACTTCACGGCTGCCTCGTCTTTTCCGCGGTCAGATCACGTGGACGGCCCGCACCGTGTCCAAGATGATTAACCTGCACTGCTGCGAGGAAGTGCTCATCAGTTACCTGCCGCTCAGCCACATCGCAGCGCAGATGATGGACATTTGGTGCTCCATGAGTCTCATAGCCACCGCCCATTTTGCAGAGCCGGACGCCCTGAAGGTATCGTTTGAGCTAGCATCGGTTTGTTAGCACCAACAAACTGGGTGTTAATATTGTCAACCGTTGTTGTTCCTGTTTTCAGGGATCTTTGGTGAACACGCTGAAAGAGGCTCGTCCGACCGGCTTCCTGGGCGTTCCTCGGGTTTGGGAGAAGATCCAGGAGAGCATGAAAGCTGTTGGCGCCAAGGGCTCCGCGCTCAGGAAGAGGGTGGCGGACTGGGCCAAGTCCATCGGCCTGCAGTACAGCTACAGCGCCATGAACGGGTGAGTCGGCTTCAAGCACAGTTTGAATAGAAACAGTTTTTATGTAAAGATAGCATCGTAGGCTGTGTTTGTCTCTGAACCAACAATCACAGAGTCCTGGAAAAAACTATTTACCCTTCACAGATTTCTTCTGGTTTTGATTTTTAAACACTTAAATGTTTCAGATCATCAAACTAATTTCACTATCAGTTTTCAGATTGAGCTTTAATTTATTATTATATGGAAAAGAAAAAACAGTGAAAGTTTAAAACAGGCTGATTGTTGCTACGAAGAACAGCAGGGAAGAAATACTTGTTCACATTGGGCCGGTCGTTTAGATCACTTATTTCCTTAATAAATCAGATGAACATTTGAAACCTGCAGTTTATATTTACTCAGGGTATCTTGTTGTTTTTCTTTTCAGTCTTTTCCAAAAATTTATTGAGATAAACAAACTGGTGATTCTGTTCTGTGTATTTTCATTAATGACTTCACCAGAGAGCCAACACTGGAGCTAACCACCAGCCTTAAGGAAACGTGGCAGATGGGAAACTTTTGACAGATTTCAAAACATTTGAATTCAATTTAAAGTATTGTGATCTTCTTCTAAACAACCTTCGAGTGTCTTTTTGTCGCCAAGATTTTCCTGCTGTGTTTGAAAAAACAGATCCAGGTGTTGCTACAGCCGACCAGAAATAAACTAAACAACTTTTAGAGCAGAAATCTGATTAAAAACGCAAATAAAGAGGTAAATGCATATTTATACATTGAAAGTCACTCATATCTGTTGCTTTATTCCTTTTTCTGACGAAATCAGACAGATATGTGCAAGGATTGTTATGATGTGTTTTATCTTGAGTTTGTAACCGTTTAAAATAAACTAACAATAAAAACACCAACCATGAGATGCTCTACACGAGGCATCGTGTAGAGCATGGAGGTCTGAGCTTAAATTGATTTAGTTCATAGAAAAGTCACATGTTTATAAAGTTACCCAGGTTCATTCCTTAATCTAAAGTTTCAAACATGAGTAGATCTGAGCACGGCGGCTCATTGGAGCGCTCTGCGTCTGCTTGGCTGCAGGGAGAACGAGGTGCCGTGGGGCTTCATGCTGGCCAACAATCTGGTGTTTAAGAGAGTCCGGTACGAGCTGGGTTTGGACCGCTGCAAGCTGTGCTGCACTGGAGCCGCTCCCATCACCAAAGAAACTCTGGACTACTTCATGAGCCTGAGCATCCCGGTGAAGGAGCTGTACGGCATGAGCGAGAGCTCCGGCCCACACGCCGTCTCCATCCACGAGTACCGCATTGGAAGGTCAGCAGCAATGCATTATGGGACTTATTGCTTTGAGTGTTTGCATACATTTACAAAGTTAAAGTGTGTTGTATCAGTTTCGCTTCTGTGAAGATGTATTTGATCAGTTTATTTGAAAAATAAAACTATCCTGTTCCTTGTTGCAACAACCCAGATTCTTCCTGTAAGTGAAAAAGAATAAATAAAATGTAAATAAGATTATGTTTGGTTTAAGAAAGTAGAATAATTTCTGGATTTTCTTGTCCAAGTCCTAGTCTCTGTTTCTGCTGAGGAGAAGTTAAAGAAAACCAAACCATCACCATGACGGCTCACAAATAGGACATGAACGCACTGAGATCATCTCTGTGGTTTGCCTCTGCAGCGTTGGGAAGGTGATGGCGGGCTGCAAAACGAAGCTGGATAAGCCGGACGCGGACGGGAACGGGGAGATCTGCTTCTGGGGCCGGCACGTCTTCATGGGCTACCTGAACATGCCGGACAAAACGGCCGAGGCGCTGGACGAGCAGGGCTGGCTGCACTCTGGAGACTTGGGCAAACACGACGAGGACGACTTCCTGTACATCACAGGCAGAATAAAAGGTAACGTTGTGCTCAACCTGGGAACAAAACCGAAAACCTTAAGACAGTTTTGGCCTAAAGCAGTGATGTGTAAAAGTTTACTTTATTCTGTTCATTATATGAAACCCTTCCAAAGATCTTTTACTAGAAGGTTTTACATCAGTAAAGTTTGTTGTGTGTTTACAATAATAAACTAAACTCACAAACTGAATTTCCTGGGATCTGTAAATCTTTAGACCCATTGAATCCATTCAATCGTTTTAAGGGACCACACAACACATCTTTATTTAAAAAGTACTTTCGGTACAAAAAGGTAATTTTACACATCAAACTTAAAAAGCTGCTGTTATCTGATACGATCTTTCATTCACATTTAGATCTTAATCTGGTTCAGCCTCTGAGCACAAATAGATCAGGACTGTTGAACGAATGAGACGCAAAAACACAAACAATAGGAAACATTTATTATTACTTAGGTTAAAGTTACATCCATTTAAATATGTGAATAACCTGAATTGTTACCTGAGAACTCAGCAGGGATCTTTTCTGTTCTTTGGTTTCAGCTGTTTAAATAAGACTGTTTACTTTTATCCTAACTTATTTTGAGCATTTATTCCACTTTATGGTTGGTCTTTATTTTTATATAACTGTATAACTGTATTTTTATATATTTTGTAAATGTTGTTTTTTCATATGTATCTTTTTGAATGAAATGTAAATTTTAGTTTCCATGTATTTATTTATTTTTCTTTAATTTTGATGTTATTTCCATAACATTAGATGCAGCATTGACAGCTTTGTTTTCCTCTTTTCACTAAATATTTAGTTAATCTGTTTTGTCTCCATTAATATTTTGTTGTTTTATGTTTTTATTTTAACATCTTTGCTTCGTTTGTATTGTGAATGAAAAATCTGCATCTTTAACTGAATCCAGAGCTCTAGTAATAAAAATCTGGGTTAATGTTAATTATTTGCATTTAATTATTTGGATTTGAATAACAAAATAAAACATAACTGCTGAAACCACGATTTAGCATTTCTATGATACTTTCTTTGTTTCTCTTTTGCTAAACCAGAATAATTAATTCAGTTTTTTTTTTCTCTTAATTTTTTATTCTCTAAAAATTAAACCTCAGTTGCCACATCATTTTGGGAAATCTTTCTTCAGGCATTTGGACATTTCTTCCATCATTATCTGAAAAGAATTTATACAGAAAGTTGAATGTTTTGTCAGAAATCAGTAAGTCATAAAGCAGAATGTCTCTTTTTCTTTCTACAGAGATCATCATCACCGCCGGCGGCGAGAACATCCCCCCCGTCCCTATCGAGGACGCCGTGAAGCACGAGCTTCCCATCATCAGCAACGCCATGCTGATCGGAGACAAGCAGAAGTTCCTCTCCATGCTGCTCACGCTCAAAGTAACAAACTCCTCCACAAAGCCGCCGCCGCTACATCAGTGAGCATGTGTGACCGATGTTGTTGCGTCCGCAGTGCGTAATGGACGACGAGGGCAACCCCACCGACATCCTGAGCCCCGAGGCTGTGGACATCTGTCGGCAGCTCAACGTCAGGGCCACCAAGGTGTCAGAGATCATAGCCAATAAGGAGCCGGTGCTCTACAAAGCCATTCAGGACGGCATCAACCGGTTCAACAAAACATCCACGTCCAACGCTCAGAAGATCCAGAAGTGGATCCTACTGGAGAAAGATTTCTCCGTCCACGGAGGAGAACTGGGTCAGAAAATACTATTGTTTTTTTATTGTCTTGTTTTTTGAGAAAATATTAAATTTTTAACTTTTATCACACTTAAAATCAGTAACAAATTTTACTGGATGACAAATAGTTTCAGAAACTACTGAGATAAACGATAATATTCTCGTCTTTAGACAATTTTCATGTAATATATTGATAATGTTAGAATAATGTAAGTTTGCTTCTTCAAAGACCAGTTCCAGCTTAAACTGGAAGACATTTTAGATATCCAGAAATCAATAAATAAATCAGAAATAAAAAACAAGCACACCCAAATCCATGAGGTCTGTGTAAACAAAACAATATTAGTCATCAGAATGGAGATGATGGAGCTCATTTTAATTTCTCATTAATGGATTAATTGCAGGTTAGATTTCATCTCTGAGGATTTTATGGTTTGTTTCTCACAGTTACTCCTCAAACAGAAACTGAGTTGCTGTTGTTCAATCAACCGTTCTTTTCTCTTCTCTTCTCTTGTTTTTGTGCAGGACCCACCCTGAAACTGAGGCGGCCCATTGTGGCAAAAATGTACCAGGACCAAATTAACAAATTGTACTCGCGCTGAACTGTCCATATGTGGTTCCTGGAGAAGTAAAAGACTGAGAGCAGACCTCTGTTGCCTACGCCTCTATAAATCTCTGTCTGTTGTATCATATTTATGCTGTTCGACGTTCTCTGCCTCAAAGCGGAGTCGGGCCTCGCCGCACCTCAACACATGCAATTGAGGCTGCCGTCACCTAGCTTCTAGGAATGTAAGCTTTTTACATTTTTATCGTGTTTAATGAATGTTTTCTAACCACTGATCCACTTTGACTTTTAAAGGTTTTTACTCTCGTCTTACAGCAGCTGTTTAAAATCTGACCTCCTGTTTCAGCATCGTGTAAAATTCTCCATCTGGGCAAACAGAAGGTCAACATGTTTTATAATGTGAATATATTGTTTAAAAAATGAACCTAACGGTCTGTGTTCATCCAATCACCCCAACTGCTAATTGTAAATCGAACATGAGTGTGTACAGTTTCACTCCTACTGAAAATATATATTTATTCTGTGATATATTTTCTGTAAATTGTCAATAAAAGAGAGTGATTTGGAGCAAATCAAACAGACCTAGCAACAACAAGTTTTTTTTTTTTTGTTATATATTTTATTTCAGTTTGCAACTTGGTGCAAGAATATGAAGAGCCAATCAATGTAATACTGCATTTAAATAGATAAATAAATTAAAATATGGTTTTAATAAATTAACATTTATTAAAACCATATATAATTTCAGCATTTTATTATTTCACATTTTTTCTGCGTTGTTACTGCAGCTCATTATGCAACTTTTATCTTCTGACTGATTCATAAGGACAAAAAATAATGTTGCGGCAGCTAAACATAAAATAATTTTTTGTGTCATTTACTTTTTTTTTCTAAATATACATATTTATCTACATTTACATGTACATATTAAAAAAATTATACAAGGAAAATCAAATTTTTTCCTAATTAAATTAAGGATGCTCTTTAGTCATTTTTTTGTTTCGTGGATTGTGGCACTTCTGGATCCCCATATTTCTGAAGTTTCATGCCAAAACTTATCCAGTAAATGTTTTTTTGTTTTGTTTTGTTTTTTTTACATAAACCAAATATCACTGTTTAACATGCAAATAATTCACAGTTCACTGATTGTGTTATTATAAAACCAGGCTTATATTTTTAATGTAGTGGTAATAAAAAAAGAACAGAAACATTGAATAAAGTTAACTTTTAATTAGTTATGGTCAATACCACAGTCATGTGGGCGAATGTATGAACTTCACCCCCGCAATGGAGCTGCTTCATGTTCTCACAACAGAAATGTTAATTTCACAAAATATACGCACAGAAAAGATTTTAAGAGTGCAAAAACATGTTAGAGTAAATTAAGGCATCCATCAAAAAATAATTGTAATGTTTTATCCACTGTAAGAATATTTTTTCCACATAGTTCATCCAAAAAGTCAGCAGATTTTCTGAACTTTTCTAAATACAACTTTAACTCAAACCTCACAGTAAAGCTGATAGTTTTATTAGGGAAACATGTTTACAGTCTTATTAAATATTCATATGTCTGGGAAAAATTATCCACACTTATTCAATATTCAATCATTTTTGCCCTTCAATACCGTAAGAGAAGTAGTGACTAAATGTCCATAACCATCTACAAACCTTATCAGAAATATTTTAAATCCCAGTGAGTTCAAATCCAGCCAGTAATTCTGCTGCTGGCCATTTAGACGGATAAATTTAACCTGGACTTTTATGACGCATTTTAACTGGACCACTTACAATATACGTTTATTTTTAGTAATAAGAGCAGGCACAGTGAGGACGCCTCTATCTGACATGCTGCTGCTCCCATTTAAGCTTTGGTTAATGTAAAGTATCTTAGATACACTGCAAAACACAACATTCACCAAGTAATTTTTATCTTAGTTTCTAGTGAAAATATCTTAGTACACTTGAAATAAATTACAAGTAACTTCTCAGCGAGCTACATGAACTTGTTTTAAGTCCAATAACTCCTTAACTTATGACAAAAACTAGAACTTTTTCATCAATATTAAGGAGTTATTGACTCTAAACAACCTAACTTATGAGTTAGTTTTTATTTCAAGTGAGCTAACATATTTGCACTTGAAACTAGACCAAAATACTTGGGAAGATTTTGTTTTTGCAGTGCAGCACGGACACCAAAGTAATGAGAAACCGTCTGTGTGGTTAGAAATGGCCGGTGGCTTCATTTGGTGGTGAAGGCGACGCCCTTCTTGACCCAGGCGTTGCTGGTCAGCAGGGACAGCATGAAGCGAGCCACGTCTCCTCTTCCCACCTGACTGCTGCTGTCAGGCACAAAGTATCCCTCATGCGTCAGAAACTCCTGAGCTGCAACAACAACCTTTACTTTACCCGTTTATTTTATTTGGGGGGGGGGGGGGTTCTACTTGTGGCTACAGCATCAGGCTTTCTCTCACCTGAGGCTGCCAGGTTCTTGAGGCCAGGCGGCCGAACTACGGTCCAGTTGATGTCCTCAGTTTTCTGCAGGAAGTGCTCCATCTCGTACATGTTGCTGAGGACGCTGCGGATCATCGGCAGGAGAAGGAACCGGATCAGGAACGGAGACTGGGTTGCAGAGTCAGCTAAACATAAAAATATGACACAATCTCACACAAAGCAGATATACGGGGAGACAATCATGCCAACAGTAATTATAGGGGTGATAAGTCTGTCTTTGAAGGTTTCCATGGCAACTGCTTTAGAGACTTTGGATAAGCAGGTTATCAGTTCAGGTATTCCAATATTTGTTAATATCAACACGTTCTGCCACATCAATGAGTTTGACACGCTGACCTGTGCAGCCCACTTACGGTCTGTGTACCAAGAGGTCATGGTGATGACCCTGTTGACCCGGGCCTCTCTCATGGCGCCGACCACGGCCGCCATCGACGTGGTGTAGCCCGTCACGCCGGAGAAGAAGGAAGCTGGAAAGCCGAGGCAGGACATGACGACGTCCTGGTCTTTGAAATGAGGCTTCAGGCTGTCTGCTGAGAAAATATCAGCCGACACAACCTGGAGACAGAGAACAGGTTGACATGAAGCCATTCTGATCAACACGAAGCCATTCTGATCGACACGAAGCCATTCTGATCGACATGAAGCCATTCTGATCGACACGAAGCCATTCTGATCGACACGAAGCCATTCTGATCGACATGAAGCCATTCTGATCGACACGAAGCCATTCTGATCGACACGAAGCCATTCTGATCGACACGAAGCCATTCTGATCGACATGAAGCCATTCTGATCGACACGAAGCCATTCTGATCCAGGGAAACACGTGGTTCACAAATATTAACCAGATATAATTTAAAGAGAACCAGTCAACAGTACTTTGTTTTTATCCTCAGGTTTGTATCTAATGCGGAACTAAAGTTCCCTGAGTTTAACGATTAATTGATAAGCGGCCATTTTCTTAAAAACTTCAGTGTTCTCTTGTATCAATTGGGCCGACCGGCTAAATTTTTCATAATGTGAAGCCAAAATAGTTACTGACATCTTTCATGATTCCTGCTCTGACCTCCATGAAACAGGACTGGGCTACAAACCTACACAAACTGGCAAGACTCCAGTTAGATGTGACCTACATTTAGCCTCCATTGATCTCTGGCTGATACAAAACATGTTTATCAGATTTTGCACTAAATTATTTTTAGATAATGACATTGTAGTCTCTCTTTTTTTAGCTACTTTCAGAATAAGCTGATTTAGAGTCTTGTGTCACATTAAATTCAAACAAGCTGCTGCTGGCCACGCCCACCAACTCAATGTTCACACTCACACGTGAAAATGGCTGAAAAAAGACGCGCAATTATACAGCCGTATCTTTGAAAAGCAGAAGTAGAGCCTACTGCACAACCAACAAGAATGCAGCAACCGGTTTCTGGATGGTAAATCAACAACAAAACACTTGCTTTTCTCCAGCAGCCATTGTACAAATTCAGCAGTAAAACCAGGTAACGGGCTGGGCTTCACTGGGGTTGTTAGGTAACAGGGTGGGCTCCATTGGGGTTGCTAGGTAACAGGCTGGGCTCCACTGGGGTTGCTAGGTAACGGGTAGTGCTGCTGATTTGTCACGGTACATTCCGGAGGTTTTTGAAATGGCTCATTTTCCAAAATGACCCGTTTCAGCTGGGTGTTTTTTTAAGAGTCTGGGTTGTTTTTCGAAGCTGTTGAGACCCAAATGAAAGTATAAAAATATGAAAAATGTAAATTTAGCATAACAGGTCCCCTTTAAAGTTACGACAGACAAAACAGGATCTTCAGTAAAATAAGGATTAGCTTTAGCCTTTCAGTTAAACTAAAATTAAAAGCTTCCATCCATAACAAAACAATATATTGTGTTTCAATTTACTATTATTGTTCGGCTTGGGTTCTGAAAGAAACAGCAAGCTGAATATGTGGCTCCATAAACGCACCTGAACTTTGAACCTGGGTTGACTTTTACCTTGAGGTTGTCGTGGTGCACTGTGAGCTTCGCCGGGTTCCTGACGACAGCGGTGACCGTGTGGCCCTGCTCCAGCGCCTGTTTGACCAGAAACTGTCCGGTTTGCCCAGTGGCTCCCAGCAAAGCGATCTTCATCTTCCAACCCAGTCAGGAGTTAAAACCGACCTGATGAATCACTTCGATGGCTGCAAACCGCTGAGCTGAGGTTTCCTCCTTGTTGCACAAGCAGAAGTGTAAAAAAAGGATTACTGCATAGAGATAAAGACATCCTCTCCCACATAAAACATGGTTTCATCATATGACAGAGTTCACAGTCTGAACAGCACAATATAAAATCTACAGAGTTAAGATGGCAACTTAAACATTTTAATATAAAATCTATATTAACAATTTGCTCATTTTTGATTCATAAAATCACTTAAATTATAGAAAAAGTTAGAAGAAAAAATAATGTTTTTGGTGTTTCAAAAACATTTAGCAAACAAATTTGAGTCTGAAATAAAATAAATCCCTGACATTTTACATGAATAACTAAATTAAACACAATAAAACTTTACAATCTGTAGTTATAGATATTTAAAATGTGTAAATAACTAGTAGAAGTCAAGATGTGTCTCATGAAATTTAGCCAAAAAGATTATTTTTCCTCATTTTTGTCTGTAATTGGAAATAGAATAAATTCTATATCTACTTATTGTTTTATCATTCTATAACTAGTGCATAGATTTTAGAAACTTTGATAAGTAATTATTTGGAAAGAAAATGGCAATTTTTATGATAAAAATAAATAATCACTACGATTCAAGGAAATGTGGCTCAATTTTACTCAGAAATATGATTAGCAGGAATTATCGAAAGCAACACATTGTTGATTATTTTAACTCACAGCGCAAATAAAAATTACTTTCAATGTTCATAAGTCAGAACAGAACACCCGTCGTAGATTGGATGGCCTCATCTTCAAGGATCACTCTGAAGCCTTAAGTTCCACAGAATAAAACTTGAATAACGTTGTTTTCGACTCGATGAACAGTCACTGCTTATTATTCAGCATGTGACCAGCATCTTCTGATACCAAAAAGATAATTCATTTGACCCGGATCGGTTCAAACAGAGACACACTGTGCAGCTTTCCTCGCCTTGTCCAATTAAACATTTCGGTTTCCCCCTGAAAACCGAAAACAGAAATGTCTCTGCAGCTAAAATAGAAGAGATGAAACATTATGATGTTTAGTTTACCAAAGAGTAAGAGACCAATATTTATTTCTACATAGTGTCAGCTGCATGTTCAAATAAAAATACAGAAGCACCAAAGCTATGGGGAATTTATATAAATATAATCCATGTTTTATTGTTATTGTTTTACTTAATAGGTATATTTGAGTGTAGATGGAAAATGAATGACAGACTTTGGACAAATCGCCACAGGTTGGACTTGAGCCTCATTACAGGAGGTTAAAGTTCATCCAGAGGCAACCTGTTGATTTAAGCCTTTAAAACCAGAGATCACCAAAATAAAATCCTATTTTTAACCCTTTGAGATGAAGATGACTTAAAAACTTTGATTTTGGTGTAGAATGCAAACAGAACCCGTACGTCCACATCTAGAAAGTAATTTATCTTTAGCTGTTGAATAAGATCAATATAGATTGGATTTGATCAGATGCGACTGAAATACCAGAAATCCATTTATTCTACTTAATAAATATCAGCACAGGAAGCACTTTCATGCACATTAAGCTAACATGACTTAAGGTTTAAATGCTGAAAAGCTTTTAATTTTTTCAGTTTCTATTACCTCAATTAAAGATCCTATAGCACATTTTTACTTTTGTTTTAAAAAAGAAAAACAAACCCAAAACTGTAATCTGGAGGTCAGACCTTAAAAATTTGAATCAGTATTTGCCAGGAGAAACCTGATAAGTTGCAATTAATCAATAAATTAAATTAAAATGAGCTTGATTATTTCCATACTTATGATTAATATTTTTTGGAAGTAAATTTTGTTTGCAGATATAATGTGACCCATTTAATTGATGGTTTCAGATGTAAGTGGTTTTTATTTCTGTTTTATTTATTATTTTTGGTTTTATTTTGGATATTTAAAATATCTTTCCATTCCAGTGTTTAGGATTCTTTGCAAAATTAAAGTTTATTTGTGATTGACAGTGAAAACTTCAATTATTATGCCATGAAAATGGTTTCAAAACAACAATATTGTCATTTATCGCTATAATTGCAAGGACAATTTCTCGTCCAGCAAAATTTATCATGACAGGCCTACTAATCACTTTGATTACTAATAATCACTCTAATTAATTCATTTCACAACAAATTTTTTGGAACATGAATGGTAAGATTTTAAATAGGCCATGTTTTCTGTGTGTCTAGAGATGTTTTGTATTTTAATAATTACATTAAGTCAAAAAATGCCCTTTCAAAAGAGTGAAGTAATCCCACAACATTTTAAGTTTATGAGGATTCGTTATTGCAAAACCTTTAAACTATGGGGAACCCCATGTTAAAAAAAACAGCTGTCATTTCATACTAGATCATTCTTCAGCTGATGTTTACTGCATATACTGTCAAAAGGAGGACGAGTATTAGTTAGACAACTTAATCTTAAATGACCTCTGTGGGTCTAACATTATCTAACCAAAGTGAATCTTCGACACAGTCAGTAGTTTTGGATCTCCTCTTTATCAAAAGTATTTTTGTTGCTAAATAACTTTAGCAACTCAGTTTCAGATACGTATACAAACATCTGCACAACTGGAAGTAAAGCGAATGACCACTAGCTAGCTGCAGACGGAAAAAGCAGAGTGGACGTTAGCCACGTTAGCATTAGCTTACCTATGCCCGGTGCTACGTCCGTCCGCCTACGCCATCTTTGTTTACAACGTTTAGAGAGGTGTTCAAGAGCACCAACGTTTGCTTGTGTTTATAAAACAAGGTTTCTGAAGTTGGTTTTGGTTTAACACAGAGAAGTAGATGAAAACTAGAAATGACCGAGAAGGTAAAATAAATTTTAAAAAATAAATAAAAAAACATGTCCATATTTAAAGAGTAATTATCATAAAAAATGGAAAATATTAAAAACTGGAAAGAAACAGGGAAAAGGGTAAGCTAACTGTTGACTTTGTGGTTCATTTAGCTGTTTTGGAAAATTTGCACGTGCTTGTTTTTGCAACATTCATTTAATCTATTAGGCTGAAACCAAGCATCTCATCAAAGAAGCTAATTTCTAAAATACCCAAAGACAAAGCTTTTGTGCGAAGTTAGAATATGGGCAGATGTGGGTAGTGTACCCAAAACTTAGTAGAAATACTTCAACATATTTTTACTCATGTAAAAGTGAAAAGTAGCCCTAGTAAGAGTAAAAAAGCATTTGGTAAAAAGGCTATTCAAGTACTAAGTAACTGATCAAAACATCAGTTGTTTAATATTTAAAAATCACATCATCAGATGGACCAAAATATGAAGTTATGTGGAAATCTTGGATATTTTATGGACCAAAATGTAAATAATTCAAATAAATAACATAATTACAAAATAACAAGAGCAGGCAGAAGTTTAAAAAAAATCCATAACAATTTTTTTTCAATATAAAATTTATTAGACATTAATAAAAACTGCAGGCTTGTGTCTGTTTCTGGTGAATTTACTCCAAAACACTCCAAAAAGTATTTTTTCCCACCCAAAAAAAGTTACAATTCACAATGGTTGGACACCTTGAAAATCATATATTTGCCCTATATTTATCAGACAGCCTTCAGACTGAACTGTAGTGAAAAATTTACTTGCTTTCTTCATAAGTTTATCAAGATTTTATCAGGATGATGTCAAAATTCTTTTAGTGAGACTTCATTGTGTGTGCTTGGTTAAATTTTCCTGAGATAACATGTAAACACCCAGTTAGCCTCCTGCTGTCAAAAATCCTCTCAAAACCAGTGGCTGCCTTCCTTCTTGCCACCATGAAGATTCCTCTAGTCGCATCAAGTCATTAGCTCAGGTAATCCACTTATGGCCTGGTGCTTTGATTATGAGATCTTGGTCAGGGAGTCAGGACTAAACGAGGTTCAGCTGCAGAGAGGAAGAGCTGGACAGTCAGGGTCCCATCCTTCATGGGGCATCGGTGTTGATGTTCTAATTGGACTCGCTCACTGCGGTACCTGACCTGATCCGGACGGACCTGTGGAGAATGCAACTGAGCAAATGGCTGCTTAAATTCACACTGAAACAGCAGGCAGACAGCCAAACACCCAGGCCAGCTGCTACTGGATAAACAAGGGTGTCACGTAAGTAAAAGTCAGATTTTAATCAGTCAAATTTGTTGGTCAAAAAGACAAAACATAAACTAACTCACTCACTCACTCTTTGGTTACCTAGCAACAACTTTCTGAGTAACTTGTGGTTACCTAGCAACAACCTGCTGAGTAACTGGCACAGTTACTCAGCAGGTTGAGTAACTGTGCCAGTTACTCAACCTCATAACTTACTTAAACTTTACTTAAAAACAAAAAACAGAGTGGATTGGAAACTGTGGATAAAACAGGAACAGTCACAAAATCAGTTTATAAATATTTCAGATATTTAAAACAAAAAATTATCAATAATTATCAATATCAACAGATTTGAAAAAAGACTGTCTTACTCTACGTTTTGATATTTGTGTCATCTTTAAGGCTTTTTAATAATGTTTAAAATTTATTTAGTTTTTGTTCACAAAGGATAAACATTTTATACAAACTTCAGCTTTAGATTTTAGTAGATTTAACCAAATCATTCCAATGTAAACATAAAACACTGCTTGTTGCCATCAGGCTCCCGGCAGGAAGAAGGGAAGCTAGCTGCTTATGCCTCCTTTTAGTGATGTCTTATTTGTTTATCTTCTTAATAAGTGGGTCAATAAAGTATCTAGCAAAAATCATTTATTATTATTTCATTAATTGAACTCAAATAAAAGTCGGACATTTTAAAATGCCCCATCTTTTTTTTTTAGTTTGTTTTATGTAAGGCTTCGTAGAATTGAGACAAAAACAGACCTGTGAGGAAGGATTGAGGCCAATCACAGTGGGAAGGAGCAAACCAGCAGTTAACAGGATTAAAGCATGAATGGCCTCCAGATTTAGCTCCTCTGCTGCTGAAATACTCAGCTATTATCTGAGACTTGGACAGAGGCAGAACTGTTTTAAAATAATGGAAAAAGGCTGTAATCTCTGTTGTAAATTATCCTGAAATTAATCAGCAGTTACATATTCATACGCTGGCAAGGAGTTGGCAATTATTCTGATGCTGTATGTCCGTTTGTTATTGACAATTGTCATCGTTATTATGGGTCAGTACATTTTCTTGTCTTGTTATCAGAGTCAGTTTGTAATAATTATGTTTTTATGTAACTTATTTGTTGGTTCTCTAGTGCAGTGAACAAGCAACATGTTTTTAATTACAAATTCCTGATAATTACTGAGTCTGTAAGTGATATATTTCATTAGATTGAGAGAAGTGATAGAATTAAATAAGCATTAACGTCTTCCAAACAGGGAAGTAGTGGTAAGCTAATTATTTTGTTACTGTTTAAGTACGCACATGTTTTCTCTTGTCCTACTGGTTACTGTTTTCTTGGTTTTCAACATCATGTTTGAAATAAATAAGTAAATAAATAAAAGCTAAAAATGTTAATTCTTATAGATTGATATGTGTGATGCATTTTTTACTAACTATCATGGTTTCTCTGGGGTTTGAACAGGAACAGTCATGGGATGTGGCGTCTCAAAGTCCAACCAGTTCCACAAACACTCCAGGAAAGGTACAACCATCAACATCAGTTATTTAATTTAACAGAGGAAGATCCATGTTTTCTTCCATGTATCTAAACTTTATTTGTATCCATGAATTATGTGTCTCTCTGTTTCTGCTCTGCTGCATCCAGCCGTCACCAGTAAGTCAGTTCTGTTCTGCTTTTAGAGATAAACTCCTGATATTTGTAGAAAACTAACAAAACAGCTGTGTGTGGAAAAACTAACTACAGTCCTGTTTCTGTAGTTAGTTTGGGACGACAGGCAACTCCACCTGCTCAGCTACCATACATAGAGTAATGACATGCCTCAGGGCTGTGTGCTTAGTCCCCTGTTTCTGTTCCCTCTTCATCCCCGTCTACAAACCTGTTCGTGGGTCCAACTCCATAAATAAGTTTGAGGACCAGATGATGGTGTTTGTTTTAGTCCAACACAACAACTAAGTAGCCTCTAAAGATGAGGTAGTTGAGTAATGGGCTCAACTAGGTGTGGCCACTCCCCTTTGCCTTAAATGGGTGAGAATTTTGTTGCACAGTCAAGTAACTATGTTATCCTCTATTTAAAAATACGATGGAGTATTAGGGTCATACTCAAAAAAATAAATAAATAAAATTACGAGAATAAAGTAATAATATTATGAGAATAAAGTTGTAATAGTTCGACTAGATTCTCGTATTATTTTGACTTTAGTCTTGTAATTTTATTATTTTATTCTGATAATTTAATTTTTTTAAATTTTCTTAGAGTGTCACTAATAATCTGTTGTAAATGCTATATATACCAAATATAGGTTAAAACATTTTTGACTTTGCAATTTGACAGCTTGAAATTGGGCCTCTGTCTCTTTAAGAAGCTCCTGCTCTTTCCAAAACTTCATAACATCATCACAACAATGCTTCTTCATTATGCCGTTTACAACCGTTCTGTGTCGGATTGAGAAGTAATTTGTATAAAAAGCTCAGCAGATGCACACAATCTGCAGATTTTTAGCATGAATAAATAAAGATTTGCTGCTCTAATGAAGTAATTTTTTTAAAATAAATATATCTCATAGTTGATCAGCTGCTCCGTATATTTCAGCTATAAGAGCTGCTGTCCTGATTCAGCGATGGTACCGGCAATATGTTGCTCGCACAGAGATGAGACGGCGATACACCTGGCACATCTTTCAGTCCATCGAATACTCCGGAGAACAAGCCCAGATCAAGGTGAAAATCGCTGGAAATGTTCAAATTACTGAAAAACAAAGAAAAAGAAGCAACACCTCATTCTTCACTTTACTTCCTCCTTCATTTTACAGCTTTATAACTTCCTCGGCTACCTCATGGACAATTTCACACCGTCCAGCACAGAACGTAAGCTTTGTGTAAATCAAAAATATTTTTCAAATTCTTGTTTCTTCAACCAAAGTGAGCTTGAACTTTGTCGTCCTTCCAGGAAATTTGATCTCGCACATCTTCAGAGAGAATGACGTCTGTTGGGACTCGGAGTGGGAGCGGTACTTCTGCTACAAGAACATCGAGGTGCCGGAGGTTTACTCCGGGCCGCACCTCACCTTCCCGCTGACGGTGGAGCAGGCAGTTGGCCTGCTGGAGGCCTTCAGGAACAAGAAAGTAGGAACACAAACGGTGTTTTTATCTGCAAAAATAAAATTATGGGGAACAAGTTTATGTCCTTTTCCTAAAGTTTTAATCAATTACTACATATATATCTCAAAATATCTGATAAAATATTCTGGGTGATGTAGGAAAGACTTTAGCCACTCAACCTCTCACAGATAGCTGAGCAAAGTTGGTGGAATCGACTAACTCACTCACTCTTGGTTACCTAGCAACAACTTGCTCAGTCACTTGTGGTTACCTAGCAACACCCTGTAGAGTAACTGCCGCGAAGCAGTTTATGGTTTTACCACGTGCCTCATAACTGAGTGAAAACTACAGATAAAACAGGAACGGTGATGCCAGCAGTTTGGAAATATTTCAGATATTTAAAACATAAACATTAATCAATGATTATCAGTATTGACTGATTTGAAACATCGTGATATGTTTTTCAGCCATATAGCCCAAAATAGGGAGCACTATTTGGGCTACGTCAAGATCATAAATGTCCTAAAATGTCAGATTGTGCCAGAATGTTTTGATAAAAGCCATTAACAACTTGTTAAAATATTTAATCCAGTGTCTGGATTTAATAAGTTATTTGTGAAATTAAATATTTAACATCTCACAGGATTTCTTGATAGTTTTTGTGATTTTTTATTTTTTATTTTTGCAGTCAAAATGACTGATTTTGTGCTGCTGACTTAGAAATATTTGAAAGAAAATTTGTGATATTCCCGTTTATGTGTGGTGGTAAATATGATTTTTTTATTACTTGCCACATTTATCGCAGACATCGAGTAAAGCTGAGGCAGCAGTAGAGTAGAAGTAAGAAATACTGCCACCTGCAGGTGGGAGTTAGTATCAGTTTTGATCATTTTTGAGGAAAATTTGTAATAAACTCATGCATTAGTATGAAAAAGTACATGGATCTGTCAATTTAGAGTGAATTTCCACAAACAAATTAGAGGGATTGATTTGTATAATCTGGTTGTATAAAAAGTTTCACGGCTGTGGTGGGCCGGATCTGGCCCCTGGGCCTTCAGTTTGAACACATATGATGTAAATTATTTATACAACACTTTGTCACGTGTTGTCAGTTTTCCTGTAAAATTCCACATAATTTCATTAAATAAATGAATTTAATGAATGAATGAATTGAATATTCACAGCGGCGTCATTTTGCTGGTGTGTTTATGCATCTGTGTCTGCGGTCATGTTTTCTCACTCCTCTCTCTCCCAGCAGCAGCTGCACTCTCGCTACGTGCTGGAGCTGCTGCTGGAGACGTGGAAGCTGCTCCGCATGCTGCCGAACATCAACCGCATCTCCACCTGCCACAGCAAGGAAATCACTATCTGCGGTAAGATTTAACAAATCTCTGATGTTTGGTAAATCAGACTCATGTTTTGGCCCTTTAAGCATGAGAATGCTGTTCAATAAATGTGCATAAGAATAGTTCCTTTTCCATGAACAGATTCATTTTTGTCTGTCCAGGTGATCTGCATGGACAGCTGGAGGATTTGCTGCTGATTTTTTACAAGGTTAGATATTATAAATGTTTTTTCTCCTGATAATTCATACATTTATATTTAAGTTGGTGCACTCTGATCTTCTCAGAAACTAATACATATTTTTGGTTTAGTTTCTTGTGCAAATATCTTAGTACACTATAAGTAAGACAAAACAGACTTCAGCAAAATATAGGAGCTTTTTTTTTAAAGTAAATAATTATTTGATACATTGATTAAAAAGTTCTAGTTCCACTGGCAGATTGTTTGACATATAACAAGACACTTTTCCCATGTTAAAAATGAAACTTTTGAAAATAATTTTAAAATAACTTTTTGACCTTCTAAGATCAGTTTAACTATTGCTTGTATCTTAGTTATAAGAAATATTTAGCCTTCACATCGTCTATGTTTTTGCTAGAAAAAAACAAGATATTTTTCAAACAATCAAGTGGAAAGTGTGTTCAAAAAACAAACCACCTGATGCTACCCGCAGCCTCTCTTGAATAATTTGTATCCTGACAACACAAGACAAATTATTAGACTTTATTTTTTTAATCCCATGTTCTTCTCTCTGCCAGTTTCACTGTTTGCATGCATGCTGCAGATTATCCGTGTAATCCTACTTTATTTGCCTGTTTACATCCCAGAATGGCACGCCGTCCTTAGAGAAGCCCTACGTGTTTAATGGAGACTTCGTCGACCGAGGAAAAGACTCCATTGAGATTCTCCTCATCCTGTTTTCATTCATGCTTGTTTATCCGTGTGACGTCTACTTAAACAGAGGCAACCATGAGGACCACATCATCAACCTCAGGTGGAAAAATATACACGCAAATGTTGGGGATTAATGGTACAAATCTGAGTGAATGAAGCCTCCTTATTTGTCTCTCTGACTTCCTTTGTTGTGTTTCCAGGTATGGATTCACCAAGGAGGTGCTGACTAAATACAAGGTGCATTTTACAGATTTTTCATTCAATCACTTAAACCTTTTTATGCAATATTACAAATACATTAAAAATGCAATCAAACCAATTATTCAGTTCCTATTTTAATTAAGAAACTAAGCCTAAAAATACAATGCCACAGCTTTCATTTCGTAGATCTGAACAAGGTGAAGCTAAATCGGCCATTTGAGGATTTTTGTCTAAAACATGTTTACAGATAAACGTATTTTGATCTTAAAGGCAAAATGTTTATATTTTTTGTACCATTTTGGCTTAATTAATACTCTGAGGGTTTTTTCAGTAAATGTCTTATTTCTTTAGTCTGAATACTGGAGTTAACGATTAATCAATTACTAAATTAGTTGACAATTACTTCAATGATTAATCGTGATTAATCACATTTAATTAATCGTTTCAGCCCTGATCTAAATTTAGTCTGAACCGGACTGCGTTAAATTCTGACAGCTGCTTCCTGTTCATGTTTCACCTCAGATTCATGGAAAGCGGATCTTGAAGCTCCTGCAGAAGATTTTCAGCTGGTTGCCGTTAGCAACCATCATCGATCAGAAGGTGCTTGTCCTCCACGGCGGTATCTCCGACACTACGGATCTCAGCGTTCTGACCAAAGTGAACCGACACAATGTGAGAAACTTTTACGTTTCGCTCAACTTAGATTTATCCACGGCCTTTACATTCACTCTCTGCTCTGTTGCTGGCCCAGTATGTTTCAGCGCTGCGGCCTCCAAAGAGGAGGGTCCACAGTTCGGCGGCCATGTCCATCGACATCGACATGGACGACGACCTATGGAGCACCAGTAAGATCTACCAGCGCCAGGCCTCCCTCACGTATCCCAAGCCGCTCGGACCACGGGAGTGCTTCCACAACCGCTCGCTGCAGGACTTCTCGACCCGGATCAAGGCAAACATGGAGAATGAGCTGGAGAACAGCAAGAAGAGGGAGGTCATCCTGGCAGCGGCGCTCCACAGGTCACAGCAGGACATTCTGTCTGTGTCCACCGACTCTGTGAGCAGCGACAACGTCAAGGATGAGTGGAGGCAGGTAAGAGACCTGAGAATCTTCTCAGAAACTAATAATAATAACAATTTATTCGGTTTAAGCACATCAATACCTCCAAAATGTCACCTGGCTTCTTACTATCCTCATGTTTTCTCAAAACTCTTGGCAGGATAAATGACCAATAAATAAGTTAACCAAAGGCTTCTAAATAGATTAACACAGATACAGACTGCAGGGCTGAAACGATAAAAAAAAAAAACTTTTATTTTTAGAATCAGTGAACCTGAAACAAAACATCAGATCAGCCCAACTCTGTGTTGATGCTAAGTAAAGCAGAAAGGGTGGAGCTTTTCAAATGTTGATGTTAGTTATTTGTTTTTAGCAGCAAATGCATCCTTTGCTACAAATGATCAGGCCATGATGCTGCATTTCGAAAATGTTTCTTTTCTTATTTAAAAAAGAAACTAATCATCTGAATAATTGATAGATTAAGTGATAACTTACATCGTTGTAAGTTACAAACTGAAGAATGCTCCATGTGAGGCAAAGTTTGACCCCCAACCAAGAGGGAACAGTTCACCTTTCAACCTTAAAGAACCACAAGGAGCGTTTCTTCAGGCTGATGTTTATGCATTACAACGCATCAGTTTCCAAAATGTCGCGCTTGCATCTAAATTTAAAAAATCTCTGGAGATTCACAGAAAAAAAAAAAGTGAAAGAATGGAGTTGGTCATTTTCCAGACGCAGATTTGTTTATCCGTCACGGCTCCACCTGAGATGTTTACATCGAAACTGTGTCAAGCTTGCAAAGACATGGTGGTCAAGGGTCATGACCTTTGTACTCCAGCCTTCTTCCGATCACAACCAGACAAGTCGAGGCTTCAACTGCTGTAATCCTCAATAATCTCCATGCTGTGACTTCAATCTGCTTTTCTGGCTGACTGTCAGGATAGAAAGCTCGGCTTGATGAACAGCTGCTGCACTGTAACATAAACGATAGACTGTAAAAATATGGAGAGAAACTTCTACATTTATTTTACTTGGTTTAGTTAATGACTGCCTCCTTTTAATCTCACAATACTTGTGAATGACTAATGCAGTAAACCTCTAAAATGAAGGTTCACCATATTTCTGCACCTAGAATGTGTCTGGAAATTAAATGCGACCTATTATGCTTCCTTGAACAGGTTAGGATATATTGATGGTCTATACAAAACATTTTTTGGACAAAATCATTCTTAAATGAGATTTTAGTTCTGCCTATTTTTCGCTCCTTTTATAATGAGCTGTTTTAGAGTCTCTTGTCACTTTCAGTCCAAATAAGCTGCTGCTGGCCACGCCCCCCAACTCAACATTTATACTCACACATAAAAATTGCTGTATACTGATGCGCAGTTATACAATAATACATCTTTGAAAAGCATTAGTAGAGCCTCCTGCACAACCAACAAGAATGCAATAAGCGGTTTCTGAATGGTAAGTCAACAACAAAACACTTGTCTTTTCCAGCAGCCATTGTACATACAGCTATAAAACCAGCTGATCAAAGGTATTGCAGGTCTGCTTGGGTTGCTAGGTTATGGGCTGGGCTGGGGATGATAGGTAGCTGCTCAGGGCCTTTGATTGCGACTGAACAATTCTGAGGTTTTTGGACCGAAACTGTGGGCCGTAAGACACTAATTTAATCAAATTATATCACAAAATGATTTCCAGCATTTTGTTCAACAGCTAAAAACAGCGATCAGAGACTTAAAATACAAGAGGTTTTTTTGATTTCCTTATCAGCAAAACTGAGAGACTAATGTCTAATTTGCTTTTAATTTGTGGATCACACGTTCAAAATACTGTGAATTTTAAAAATGAAATTAATTTTTTTATTATAAGAAAAGGAAAAACTCAACCTGCAAGGTTTGTCCTTTCTGGCTTACACTAAATGCCACAATGTGGTAGATAACTGGTGGTTGGTGGGATGTGTAGAAGAACAAGGAGGGAAATCTTTTGGATTATAAATACTATAAATACTCAGTCCTGCACAAACAGTTTTTCAATTTCATCTGATAAATTTTAGCTTTATAAACTTGAAAATATATCCAATAATTATTTTATTCATTATATTTCTCTTTATATTAACAGTATATGAAATAATTAGCAATTAAATAGTGGGAAGTTTTTTTTTTTTAGCTTTTGCAGTGCGTGTCCAATGTGTGGCTCAGGGGCCATTTGTGGCCCTTGAAAGGATATTGTTCAGTCCCCGACCACAAGTCAAGAGTGATAAAAAATTTGGCCAACAAAACAGAAAACAATTGATGACCCCCAAAAAATGGAAATTAATGTTTTCCTTTTAATAAAGTCACCACCGGTGTAAACCATAGCAAATACAAATTAAAAATTTTTAATTGAAAACCGCTGAATAACTGAGTAATTCACCTCTTGTGAAAGTTTGTTTTTAGTTATAAAATCTCTTTTTGTGTGTTTGCAGATTCTGGACCTGCTGTGGAGCGACCCGATGAACCAGGATGGCTGCATGCCCAACGAGGTGAGGGGCGGAGGCTGCTACTGGGGTCCGGACGTCACTGAGGACTTCCTGAACAGACACAACATGCAGCTCATCATCCGCTCACACGAGTGTAAACAGGAGGGCTACGAGTTCTGCCACAACCGTAAGGTGAGATCGGGTCGACAGTTAGTTCATCAGCACCCAACGAATCCTTCCTTTAAACAGTGGCAGTGTCACCTACTGAGCGCCTTCCCTTAACGTCTTCACCCAGGTCCTCACTCTGTTCTCTGCCTCAAACTATTATGACGTGGGAAGCAACCGGGGGGCCTACGTGAAGTTGGGTCCGGACCTTGTGCCTTATATGGTTCAGTACCAGGCCAGTAGCATGACCAGAGAACTCACCGCCAGGCAAAGGTAGGAAAAATACCTGGAGTCAGACATGTGCAGAACAAATTACATGTGGAAGACGAAATATAGAGATTTGATTTTCCTAATTTCAGAAAAAAAATATGCTCATCCACATCCAAATGCTGCACAAACACAAACTTGAAATAAGACACAACTGACTTATAAGTAACTTTGTAGCAAGATATAGAAGCTTGTTTAGAGTCAATAATATTCCTTAGATTAGATTCCTCTTATGGCAGAGACATCATGTTAACAGTGAAATAATCTGCCAGTGGAAAAATAACTTTTTCATCAATATTATTGACTCTAAAAAAGCTTCCATATCTTGCTGAAAAGTTACTTAGAAGTTAATTTTGTCTTATTTCAAGTGTACTAAGATATTTTATACTAGAAACTAGACAAAAATATTTCATGTTTTTGCACTGAAGAAATAGGCAATTAGACACAAAGTCGATGAAAATGCCACTGAAAAACATGACATAAGTGTTTCATATCAGTTGATATCGTTTTTTACTTTAAATATCTGAAATGCAACAAAACATGTGGGGTGAACTGGTGGCTGAGAAACACATTGTAAAGCATCTGAAATAGTTGCCAGAAAAGTGTTTTAATCCCATTTAATCTGTTTCCCTCCGTGTCGTTTGCAGCGTCGGGCGAACCGAACGCTCGGCCCTGAAAGTCCTGCGGGAGCAGCTGTTTGCGCACAAGTCAGACCTCCTCTGTGCCTTCAAAAAGTTTGACACAAAGAACACAGGTGTGTGGTGTTGGTTTTCACACATTCAGCCTCCATCGGATCAGGTGATAATCTCAAAGTTCAGTGCTTTGTTTGAGGAAAATGTGAGCGCAAATCTTTTGTATCCATTGTCTAGCACTACAATACTCATTCAGGATAAACGCCTTTTTTTAATCTTTTCTATCAGTTTCATAGAAACTTTAGATGTAAGATAAGTGACTCCTTTCTGCCGAAGGAACAGTCCTGACTATGTAGAGGAGTAAATATAATGCACTGCAAGAACACAAAGTCTTACCAAGTATTTTGAGTTTCTAGTGCAAATATCTTAGTAGATTAAAAATGAGACAAAACTAATTTACAAGTAACTTTTCAGTCTGTGGGATACAAACAATAAGTTCACTACATTTTTTGAACAAAGTCATTTGTAGGTAATGAGATTTCAGTCTGGTAAGTTTATTAGTCTATATAGTTTATGGTGCATTTTGAGCTCCTTCCAGAATGAGGAGATTTAGAACCTCTTATCACTTTAAATCCAAATAATCTGCTGCTGGCCACGCCCCCCCAACTCAAAGTTTATAGTTACATGTGAAAGTGGCTGCAAACAAATTCAATTATACAACCATACATCTCTGAAAAGTATTAGTAGAGCCTTCTGCACAATCAACAAGAATGCAGTAAGTGGGTTCTGCATGGTAAGTCAACAACAGAATACTTGTCTTTTCCAGCAGCCATTGTACAGCAGTTAAACCAGATGACCGGAACTCAGTTTGGGTTGTTAGGTAATAGCCATTGCCTGCTGATTGGTTACATTACATTTGGAAGGTTTTTGGAACCTATCCAGATTCTCCAGACACCAAGAAATATTAACTTATTGCAAAAAAAAAAAAAAAAAAGGGGGGGTTTTTTTAAGCTCTTGTTTTGTTTTTTGACACCAAATCGGAAATACAAAAACATGCAAAATGTGAATTTTGCATAATAGGTCCCCTTTAATATTGATTAAAAAAGTACTAGTTCCATTGGCAGATTATTTCCTTATAACAATTGAAATATGTCTTGTTATAAGTGAAATAATCTGCCAGTGGAACTAGAACATTTTCATCAAGTTACCTGTAAGTTAGTTGCATCCTATTTCAGTTGTTCTAAGATATTTGCACTATAAACTAGACCAAAATACTTGGTAACATTTTGTGTTTTTGTGGTGCAGCACATTCGATTCTAGTTACTTCACTTAATTTCAGTCCCTTTTCTCAGATTCCTTGAAGCTTCATCATCATGCACGCAGAAACATTAAACAACAAGAAGCAGATGCTGCAGCGCTGCTTTAGTGAGGAGCTGAAGTATTCCTTTGACGTGAACTTTGACCTCTACCAGGTTTGGTGTCTTTGATTGACTGGGCCTCAGCGGTGGAGAGCGTTATGCACCTGAATCTGCCGTGGCGGATGCTGCGCTGTCAGCTGGTCACCTGCAAGATGAGCGACGGCATGATCGACTACTACGACTGGTTCAACGAACTCGCCATCAAAGGGCCCAACACAGATGTAAGGACGCAGAAACGCAACTGGGACCAGCCAGTCACAGATCAACGAAGATATTTAACATAAATTTTATTAAAAAGTTTTAGAAACATCATTAAGAGGAAAATCTGGAAGAAATAAGAGGCTGTAAATATAGAATGACCAGAAATGGTTCTGTTTTCTGTACCAGCACATCGACCAGAGCCTGCTGGAAACTTTGTACCGCCATCGCTCCACTTTGGAAACCATCTTCAGGATTGTAGACACAGACAACTCAGGTACAAGAACTGCACAGTTTAATTATGTATTCAGCATATCAAGACAAAATAATGCTGTTTTTTAATGCACTTTTGGTTTATTGGATGGTTAGTGCCAGGACTCTCTGTGTGTTTAAATCAGACGGTAAAAGAATGGTAGAAATGTGGGCACATAATTAAATTTACATTTATTTGGTAGATTTGAGTTTTAAGACTAGATTTACATAAACAATTTGAACAATTCTGATTCTGAGATTAAATTCAGAATTACTTTTTATCTTTCCTTATTCTCCTCTGTCTAAATATACACCATATTAAGGCCATATTAAGGAAATTGACAAAAAAATTAGTCAATTTCTTAATCTCAGAAATTTTCTAGTAAAAACAAGGAAATTTGAGAGAAAAACAGAAATTTCAAACTCAGACATTTCCAAGTATTTCTAACTACAATGACCTTCATACACTGTCACAGAACTGTCATAATAATGCTCATTTAATTAAAATATTACAACCTAAATTTGTTGCTGTGCAGGTAAAGGAGAAATAATTCACAATAGTATTTTTGCTTGTTTAATTGGAGAGAAAAAGCAAAGTTGGGGACTTTAAACTTGGGAATTTGGTGTAAAAAGTTTGTTCACCGCTGGTTTAAATAGATTCTCCTGAGCCTCTGTTAATCCACAAGGAGCGTGTCAAAGAGGTTACGGCTTCCTGAGTCCTGACAGGGATTAACCCACTGACCTACTGCTCCCTTTCCCACTTCTGAACCGTCACAGAGTTTCACACCACCTTTCCACCATCCTCTTCCTGCCGTGGCAAATAAGGCCTACTGTAGACAGAAAAAAATGAATACATACTACTATATATACTAAAAAATTTCAATAAATTTTGAAGATCTGCACCTCATGCACACTGTACTTTCTTTTTAATTTTCAAACTCAAATTTTAATTTTCAAATTTCTGAGATTAATTTAAAAAATTCAGTTTTTTTCTTGAAAATTAAAAAATAATAATAAAAAAGAAAATTCTGAGTTCCAAAAGTTGAAAATATGTGAGAAAACATCAGCAAATTTGAGATTAATTTCAAAAATTTTCAGAGATTTTTTGACTTTTCAAACTTCCAAGATTTTTTTCTAGAAAATTCCTGAGATAAATCTAAAAATTTCTGAGTTTTTTTTTTCTATCAAATGTTTTACTTTTGGAGTTCATAAATGTCTTTGTTTTTTCTGAGGTTAATCTAAAAATGTCTTTTTTATTGCAAATTCTTAGAAAAAAAGGAATTTCAGAAAGGAATTCCTGAGCTCCAGAGGTTCCGAAAGTTGAACATTTACAAGAAAAAAATTTTAATCTAAGAAATCTTCTAGAAAAAACTTTTTGACTTTTCAAACTTCCAACTTTTTTCTAGAAAATTTCAGAGAAATCTCAAAATTTCTGTGATTTTTTTTTTCTTGCAAATTTTCAGGAAAAAAAGAAATATGTGAGCTCCAAAAGTTGTAAGTTTAAAAATTTAAAGTAAATTTCTGCAATTATTCTGAGCATTTCTGTCTTTTTTGGTGGAAATTTACTTGTTTTTTCTTCAGTTTTTCTGTCTGTGATGAGTGTAATTTGACATCATGTCTTTCTCTTCCTCAGGCTTCATCAGCATGGAGGACTTCCGGCAGACGTGGAAGCTGCTCAGCGTCTACCTGAAGATGGAGATCACGGACGAAGACATCTCCACCCTGGCCGAGACCATCGACAGCAACCACGACGGCAGCATCGACATCGACGAGTTCATGGAGGCTTTCCGGCTCACGGACAAGAAGAGCCGCCTGGAGCGGGGACGCAGCATGTTCATGGGCACGACGTCCGACCTCACCAAGCTGGAGGGCGACCCCAACGTATGACCCACAGACTCAAAGCAGATGTGCAGCCTCTCGCGACACAAGCTGCTTTGATGACGCACGCAGCGACGCAGGATGGCGCAGAGCGGCAGCTGCGTCGGGGATCACGAGGGATTAGGTGGAGCTCAGAGATCACCGTGTTTGACGGTGAAGGTTCATCTCAGCAAGAGGAGCAAGAGAGACAAAAACAACACAGTAAACATGGATCATTTTTTAATAGCTACAAAACTGGAATAATGTGACAACTGCACTGTAATTTAAAAAAAAAACAAGTGTTAGACAATGAGTATGTGGAAGCTTACATTTCCTACAAGGAGAAAACATGTTTTTTAAACAAATAGAAGATGCAAAATGTACACATTACTGACAATTCTTGTACATATTTTTGTAAATAGCTTTGAAATAAATGTATGTTTTATTGCACAACTATAATCCTACACTGAAAAATCAAACTTTAATTTGAGTGCATTAAGATTTTTTTGTTTTTTTAAAGGCGACTAATTATGGCTGCTTGAACAGATTAGGAAAGGTCTATGGCCCCTACAAAACATGCTCATTACATTTTTACACAAAATCATTCTTAGATAATTAGATTTTCGTCTCATCAGCTCTGCCTATTTTGAGCTCCTTTCAGTTGCTTTAGAGCGTCTTTGTCACTTTAAATCCAAATAATCTGCTGTTGGCTTCACCCTTCGACTCAATGTTTACACTCACACTTGAAAACGGCTGCAAACAGATGTACAGTTATACAACTGTATGTCTTTGAAAAGCAGAAGTAGAGCCTCCTGCACAACCAACAAAAATGCAACAAGTTGTTTTCTGGATGGTCAATCAATGTCAAAATCAAACCATGATGGAACTCCACTTGGGTTGCTAGGTAACAGAGTTTGGCTTGGCTGTGGTTGCTAGGTAACCGTGGAATGTGACTTAACAAACCGGAAGTTTTTGAAATGGCTATAAAAAAAAAGATCAGAGCTGGTGAACTTTTAATCAGTTGTCAATTGCCTTCAATACTGCATCTTATCACATTTATTTGTGACAAGATGCTGTGATTTTGATTCAAAATGGGAAAGACAAGAGTTCATGTCATATCGGTCAGGCAGATGTTTGTTCATAAGTCAGCAAATGGTCACAAGAAAATAGAAACTCGACAAAACTTGTCCATCCATGATTGAATGTTTGAAACTGTTGCCATTTAATTTCCAGTCTGAATCCACCCATGCAGAATGCAGTGAAGGTGGTGAATATGTTATCTGTTAGCACTTATAACTTCTTCTATGTGTGTAAGCCAGTAAAGTTTACACAGATAGAAAAGCTATTCATTGTCCTGTTATGTTAAAAACTTAATTAATTTATTTATTTTACCCTTCTTTAGCATGGTGCTTCAGAAAGACTCCAAATGAATTATCAAATTCATCAACAAGTAAACATATACACAAAAAATATATCTGTAAATATATAATCAAATCAATCCAGTCAAATGGACATATTTAATTAACTTACAGCATATTTGAATTTGATCTAAGGTTTAATACAGAGCAGATGAATTCAGCTAATTAATTATGCTGATTAGTAGAAGAAAACCCAGCAGATTACAAGCATTTCTTTTTTCATACATTTATAACAACTGAGTTTTAATTTGTCTAGAATAATCAACACCAGCTAATTATGTAAACAAGTTGAAAACCTGATTAAAACTCAATCAAAAATATTAAAGGTTTAGTTTGTTTCATTTGTTCTGAGCAAATAGTAAAGCATTATTTCAAAGTCACCAGTAGAGGGCGCAATACGTTCACTTCTCAATCTTCGCGGTGCTGAAATTTGGAACATCTCATTGTGTTCAAAAGAAATCAGACATTAAAAAAATTTAAATATTCGAGGTTTTTGATAACAAAACACGATCACATTTGTTTTTAGACTTTAAGTTTTCCCAACTCTGATGAAATCAAATGTTTTGTGGCAGACAGGTTAGTTCAGTTGTGCATTTAAAACCTCCCCATTTTTATTGTGAGATTTTTGCTCCTACTTTTTGAGGCTGACAGCAGAATAAAATGTATAAATTAATGTTGAAGTTTCACCTCTGAATTGCGTAACCATGGAGACCTGGCATCAAATCCACCCTAACCTCCAGAACAAACCGGGAGGTTGTTACACCATGAAGAAGAGCAGAGTTCGTTCTGTCACTGAACAAACACTCGTCAGAGGAATACTTTGACATTTGGGGACTTTACGTGAACGCCTGAGTGACGCCGTCATGCTTACATCTCTGGTTATCTAACATGGGCAGGATGAGAGAAGCAGGTCATCAGGCTCATGACATAAAAACCCAAATAAGAGGGAATCAGCACTTTTCACGTTTCATCACTCAAATGTAGGTCATCCACTGACAGTTGTGACAGTTGGGCAAATATCAGGCTGGTCTTCACCGTTCAAACAGCATCAATCCGACACGATCTTCTTTGAATAAATCAGAGTTTATGACCTAAGTTGAAGAAATCTTTGTATAGCTATTAATATTAAAGTATAAAGTTCGGCTTAGTTAATAAAAATGGACACTAAAAACCTCCTACTCACTTATTTTCGTAAGAATAACAAAGAAAACATTTTTCTTTTTAAAGGTTTTCATTCATTGTCATGAGGGCTCTGGTACTTTACTGCTGCCACACAAATAAAAGCGTGATTATTATTTATTTAATTATGTACGTTCTTCTATTCTGTTATTTCATTATTGACAAAGGGTTGCACACTTTATGCACTTGTAAGTATATTATGTAGTTTTATTTTAATTAATTTATTTATTTTAAAAAGGGAATAAAAGCTAATAACTGTTCCATTCGTGTAAAACAATATAAGTAAATAATAAAAAGTTATTTAATAGAAAATTTATAAAAAAATCTATCAAATTTCTATGGTATATTCCAAGCAGCCATGCAACTATTATTTTAGTGATAGACTATGACAATTAATCAATTAATCAGCACATTCTAGATAGGTTCCATTTAACCACTTAAAACTTTTTTAATATAAAATATTAGAAATACATAAAGATGCTAAAAGACAAATAATTAAATATCTGTTTTACACAGAATTACTGAAAAATGAACATTGGTTTGCCTAAAGTGCAATAACACAGCATTCTTTTATCGTTGATCATTTGTAGCAAAGGATGAATCTGCAGCTAAAAAAATACTTCTAACATCAACATGTGAAAATCTCAGGCCTTTCTGCTCGATGTTCCATCAATACAGGCTGATCTGTTGATTATACTATGGATTAACCATTCAATAATTGGATTGCCACATGAGGAGTTCTGGGTCGAACATTTTTACAAAGTTTTGTTTTTATCTTAAATGCAAAAGGTTGATATATTTTCACTGTTTTGGCTTAATTACCTCTCTGAATATGTTGTTCTTTCAGCAAAATCTCATTTTTATGAGTCTGTATATTCCAGTGATTATTCGTTTTCTAAATTAGTTGATTATTTCATTAATCATTTCATCACGATTAATCGGATTAATTGGTTCATAACGATTAATCCGAATAATAGTTTCAGCCCTAATACTAACCAGAAAAGAGTAATTTGGTTGACTGATACTGGCTTAACAATAAACAGGTGAGATTCAGTATTAAACATTAAAAATACAACATAAAACATTTGAGCTATGGTGAAATCAAGATTTGGCTGCTTCGCCCTCTGACACAGAAATTCACTTTGTGATGGTTTTGGGACTCAGAGTCTGTTTTACAGTGTATAGTCTGCAGGTGGTCCTTACAGTTTGATCCGCTTTGTCCAAATGAATGAAATATTGAGTGTCAAGTGGAGCGTATGATCTCTTATTGTGGATTTTTTAACCGTCTCTTCCTCAAGTCTACTGTTAAATTAGAAGAGATCAGGAAAGAACTTAGCAGAAATCTGTTGGAACAGAAAAAATTTACTTTTAATTTAAATTTAGCAAAATTCCCTGAGTAGTTTCTGGAAATTAAATCCTGTAATTCAGCCTCTAATGTGAACCTTTTACCAGGTAATTGATGGCTCTTGTGTCACTTTTCGCTCATCCTTTCATCGCATCTCTATTTTAGTGTTTTTCTGTATGTGTTGACTGCATTTAATATCTTCATTATCATTGCATTAAAACTCATTTTATTGCATTTTAGAGCTGTTTTGCAAACAATCTAAAGAGCATTTTGCCGTTTTGCCATGTCTTTAGGTGTGTCTTCTTGTCACTGTTAATCACCTTACTTTGTGATTTGATTGATTGTCTAGCAAAAAAATATAACTTCTGCTTAATTAAAGGAGGTTTTAGTCATGCTCAACTCAGCTTGAACACAAGGTCTTTAAAAATCAAACATGAAAGCATCTAGAATTAGACTGACCCACAGGACTGTCCCTATAGGACTGTGATGAATTGATTATTGAAGTATTTGTCAGATTTAGTAATCAATTAATCAGTAACAGGAGTATACAGCCTAAAAAAGACATGTTTTACCCAGAACATTTCAAGTGGCAAAGTTTTATCTTCACCTGGTCCAAATTATGTAAAAAAAAATATATATTAAGCATCTTTTAATATTCGATTATTTAAAAATACATCCAAAAGTTGCCTAACTCTTGCACTTATTTTGAGTCCAAAAATGATTAATCATTGGTCATGACAAAATGAGGAAAAGATCAAGTGGTATGAATTTGCGCTAAGCTAAGGCTGGTGTAAATATAATCCTTAAATATAAATAACATTCCTTCAGTTGTCCTCCATGGTTCAAGTGACCTCACTGTCATTTGTTTATACAGTGAGGAAGCAGCAGTCACTGAAAAGTGGCCACTTAAAGCACTCATGTTTTGTATTTCTTGTTTAGCTTTAAATAGTCATAAGCTGGACTGCTTGGATTTTTTCAAAAGCAATTTGTTGTTTTGTTCCGATGACAGAGCTGATAAGACCCAGTACATGTCCAACGAGCCAGTCAGGACGCCATGTCTCCAACGCAGAGTGAGCTGTTTAGTTAAAGAAAAATAAAGATGAATCTCAGAGGTATGCAGTGAATGTTTTGTCACACGTAGTGAGAATGGATCAGACTGTACAAATGGATAGACGACAACAATGTTTGGTTTTGGTGTTAGTACTGACTCATTGTCAACACTTTTTGGAGCATTTTTATTTTAATTTACCTGACAAATTCAAACATTCAAACTATATTTTAAAAGGTTGTGCCATACTCCTGTATTCAAAAATACAATTTTTTTCCATAATTTTTTAGCTGGAAACATTTTTTTTTCTCACTGTCTAATAATTTTGGTTATTCTGAATGATATTGTCCGTTTAGAAGACCAATTTGCACCAAACTTTTCTTTCACAGCTGGTATTTTTAGATTTGCTTCAACATTTCCATATAATGTTTTTTTTTTTTTTTTTTTTTCCAAGTAGGCATCTATTTTATGAAGTGCACCAGTTTCTCATGCAGCAAATCAGCGACACAACATGATGCTTTCACCCCATACTTCCCAGTTAGGATGGTGTTCCCAGGCTTTGGCAACATTCAGACTGAAGTGACCCAAATCCGCTTCTTTTTTTTATTTATTTATTTTTTTTAATAAAGGCGACCCACTTGGAAATGTGGTTCTAAATACGATATCTATCCGACCTTTCCAAATGTGACCTGAGTCTGAAGGGCCAGGCCGCATTCATCCGACCTGAACGTCATTGATACTAGACAAACGTCAGTATTCCGCGCTCTGATACGCGCAAGCGGGAAGAAAACCAACAACCATGGCGGGCCGTAATGAGGATTAAGTTGTTGGCTTCGATCGGATAACAACTTTAAAATCGTAAAACATGCTCCATCCTTACCATCTGTCTCTACTTCCTCAAACACTGAGCACGCTCGATACGTGTGACGTAATTACGTCCTCTATTGAGTATACGGGACACCTTTAGGTCGTTTGCTGTTCTCATCCGGAGATCACATACAAGTTGCACATGTGAACGACCAGACAAAGAAATCAAATTTAACAACCACAAATAATAATAATAAAAATAAAAAGCAATTGAGCATTTAGCCCTGCAGTGTGAATGTAGCCTTACAAGTGTTCCCGTTTTTCCTCCAAATGGTCATTATGGTCAAACAGTTCCACTTTAGTTTCGGACATGTCTCCAAAAATGAAGGTCTTGGTCACTCTGTACATTTTCAAACAGCATAATGGCTTTTTATGTTTCTTTTCTTCCAGACTGAGTGGCCTTTCAGTCATATTGGACATGTTTCACTGTGGATAATGACAGTCTCATCAGCTTCATAATGTCTTTAGCTTTTGTCCTGGAATTAATTTCCACATTTTGGACAAGACGTTCCTGGGCGGTATGACGGTTGGACATTCCCATCTAGTCTACACTTGCATATACTTATTTGAACAGATGAATGCAGCACCTTCAAAAACTTGAAAATTGTTCACAAGGATGAACCAGACTTGTTCAGCTACACAGTTCTCTTCCTGATATCTTGGCAGTTTATTTCAACTTTCCCATCATGTTAAACACAAAAGCAGTGTCTTCTTCTTCTGTAGTTAACAGCAGCTTGCATCCATCAATGTTGCACTACTGTCATCTCTTTGACTTTATTACTAATCATTTCCTTTCCTCAAATTCTCTCGATGAGTCCAGTATTTTTTTGGCTTAGTAACTACATTTTCAAACTTCAGTTCCCTATTACAAACTCTTTTCACTTTCAATAATCTTTTTTGACTCACATATTTCCTGCCTCTAATAAAAACATGTTCTTTTGTTTCTGTAGTATTACACCAATTACATAAACCAGTAAGATGCTTCCCCATCTGAAAATGAGTGCCATTTAATAAACTATAACCAGTTCTTACTCTATTTATAACAATCTCCTCCCTCCAATTTATTCATCTAATTCTTGTATTTGGAATCCTTTTATCTCATTATCCCACCTCATTTTCTATAACTTATTATGTTCTTTCCTAACTATATTTTTGCTTCATCAAAATATCTACTTTTTGAACAGCTTTTTCAGTCAACTTATCTGCTCTTTTGGTAAATAAAATATCTACAAAAGAAAGCAGTTTGTTTCAGATGTGACTCCAATTAACACAAATGTGTCAGTTAACCTATCAGAAGTCTCAAAAGTCATGACATCTTATGGGTTTTACCTCATTGTTTAAAGAGACAGTAATTATTCTGTATGTAAACTTAGACAGTAAAAAATATATCTGAAATATTCTTTCTCTCAGTATTGTGATATTTAGCAAATAGAAACAATTTAAGTAATTCTAACTGACCAAAACAAGAGAAATTTGGCCTGATTTGATTTCAGACAGTGAAGAAAAAACAGAAAAAACATGTTTTTTTCCCCCTTGATAGTAAATAGATGGTTTTAATTTAAAAAAACAAAAACAAAAAAACCCCTCATGTTTTCCAAAATGAAAGCTCAAACAAGTCTTAAAACATACTTGAATGACTGAAGGACAAGCTGAGGTTTACAGACCCTGGGCTGATCACCTTGAGGGTCAGAACAAAACACGCGAGTCCTCGTGAAAGATGGTACTGAGAGAACATCCTGGAGGCTAACAGGAAGAAAAATAAAGACAAGGCTGCTCCTGTGTACTCATAACGCCCTCATTGGTCATTTATCTCTGGAATAGTTTTTACGTCAACTACAGCATCGTGTGACCTGATCTGTTCCTCAAAAGTCCAAAGCATTTCAGCTGTGGGTTTTACAGTCAAAACAGTGACGCAAAAACAAAGAGTCACACTTTTAATTATTTCCCAATGTTTTATTTCAGAAGGGAGTATCCCTGAATTCACAGAGCAGTTATGCAAAGGTCTTTCTCTATCATTTGTTGTGAAATGGAGATTAAACAACTCCACACAAGGTTTTTAAACCAGTGTGCAGTCATGTTAAGTCAAGGTATTTTTTTAAACCTGATTTCATCACTGCCACTTGAAAATGTTCATAGCTGTGACCAAACCAGGCCAGCAAACATTATAGGTGGGCAGAGATAAAAAAATAATATATATATGTAACAGGGTTTTGTTAATATTGTAGATGTGAAGTTTGTCAAAATTGGTTTATTTATTCTCCAAATTATTTTTGTTTAGCCAAAAAGTTATTTTTTCCTGACATTTATTTAACATTTACCTTACGCTGCTCTTGGCAGTTGGTGGCAGCAACCATTAACTAATAGCACTTCACATTTTTCTGTTGTCCTATTTATATTTGAAATCTGTGGAGACCAAATAATGGTTGCCATCCAGCCCATAGACGTCATATACGTAGACCCTCATGGAGCGCTACGTAACAGCGTCCGCCATCTTCTATGTGGCAGCAGAGCGAAAGGAGCTCCTTAAGTCCTGTGCTGTGTGTTTCAACCGTTTTACGAAACAAACTGGATTCATTGGCATTACCTCCCCCAGGTAAGGATGAAAGATCAGAATTACTTGACTTTGCAGCTAGAAATTCACTTGTAAACAACCGAGAAATATTTCCTATGTAGCTTAATTGGCCCGAAGTAAACATTGATTGTTAGCGTAGCAGCTAACGTTTTCATACTGTTTTCTAATGAGAGAGAGAGGTGATGAGAAACCGCTGTTAGAGGAGAAGTTAATTAAAAACCAGGGGATTTTGTGAGGAAAGATCAGTCAGGATCAGAACTGGAGCTGCTGTTCTTCAGTCTGTTTCCTAGCTCAGCTTCACCATGTCGGTATTTAGCTATAAAGATGCTTCGAGTCATGCTGAAAATGTCTTTTTCTGAATGTGAAGGAAACATATTTTCACGTTTGGATAATTTCTCTTTTATCCTTGGCTTTAGCCTGTGAACCAGGACGTCTCAGAAGTCATTGGAGTTCTCCCAATGTGACCAGCAGACAGAAGCCCTGTGGCCAGTGTTCCCAGTATAATAAATAAATGTTTTATTCTTTCACTTTTTGTGTATTTTTAAATATCTCAATCTGAAGTATTAGTGTATTATTACAGCATATGTCATGAAATAAAAATAATTTACTCTGTTAGAATTGTTTTCACTATTTGCTGTCAATAGCAGAGTTGACATAGTTTAATAAATATTTTTTCTCTGGAAAAGAGTAAGAAAAATATGTAGTTTAATGTTTGAGTTTTTCTGCAAACTGAAATAAACAGCTTCATCTAATGATTCAAATTTTAGGTAAAGAAATTAATTCACTGTACATGTCCATTTTATGTAGGGGGAACATATTATTTCAGGTGGCTGAAAGAGCTAAAATATTTTGTTCCCCCATCCTAACTTTGGCAAAAAAAGAGCAAATGTTATGAAAGTCACAGGATTTGTTGTTGAGTGGAATCAACGCAGTAAAAGACTTTGCGGATAAATTAATTTGTTTCCATTTTATAGAGGGGGAACAGATTTTATCAGGCTGCTGAAATATCCATTCTCTCCTCTCCTCCCCCCATAACTTTGGGGAATAAAAAGCAACTGTTTCCAAATTCTCAAAAAATATGTGTTATTATACTAGACATTTCCTTAAACCATTAAGCTGTCATTTTACATTAGAACGGGATTGACCAAAAAGTTTACACTCTTATCTTTTCAGGAAGTCTTTATTTTTGTGCCCTGCTATCAGCCAGCTTCCCCCCTCCTTTATCAGAAATGAAAAATTATAAATGCACACTACGTGTTGGAAACCTGTGTTTGACTGACTTTTGTCAGGCTTACGAGACAAAAGCTGAAAAAAAAGATCGATTTTCTTCGCGTTTAAAATAACAAAACAGCGTAAAAAGACCTCCACACAAGACCTCGTTTATTTGTATATGTATTTTTATTTTGATAGCTGCCGATTAAACTGAAAGTTACAACACTGACACGATTATAGTTTTAACCGAGAAATTAATCAGAAGCGCCGTGAAAATGGTCAGATCCGCTGGATCCATCTCTCTGGCTGCAATGCGCGCTCCCGACACAGGGGGAACAGATTTTCACAGGGGAACAGAATTTCTCACAAGACCGGNTGAATCAGCTGTTCTGGAATAGAGGCACATCTAAAACATGCAGAGCAGGGGGGCCTGAGGACTGGAATTGAGAAGCAGTGGCCTAAGGACACATGGTGGGGAGTGGAGGGGACAAAGGAGGCTAATGAAGACATACTACAGGTGTGGAGGATGAAAATGAGGACCGGCCAAGAGAGAAAGAAGTCCCCGTTTGACCAAAGAGAAAGAAGCAGATGAAATATTCCCCAAGAAAATTAGATAAGTAAATTTTGTTACTATTTTCTCCAGGTGAAGAGGGGTGTGAGGAGACATGCAAGTAGGGAAGCAGTAATCAACATCCACCAGATAAGTTTGTCATGATTTGTGGTTGTGGTGGTGAGGAAGGACACAGGTAGGCCCAAGTAGACATGATGAAAAAATATGATTTAATAATAAATCCAAGAAACAGTCCAACAAAGCAGCACGAGGGAAAAGACAGAACTGACTTCTGACATGAGACACGACAAGGACCCGACAAGAGACAAAGACAACAGGTGGGTTTAAATACACAAGGAGGGTAATCAGGGAACGAGAAACACCTGGGAACAATCAGGACAGGACGGCACAGAGACTCACAGTGGAACAGAACTAAATAAGCACAGAAAAACTTCAAACTAAATACACAGAAAACAGATCACCACAAAGTTAACAAGTTACGTTTTAGACAACTAATTGTTGTCAAATGCAAATCTGGTGTTTAATCTATTTATTTATTAAAAACTTCTTAAGCCATAAGCCAGAGTATCTTGTTGGAAATCATTTATAATGCTAATTAAGTGAAAAGATACACTCATGTGCCTAAAACTATACATTAAATGATGCAATTTGAATAACAATAGGCTATATTAATTCCTGCCAAACAAATATTTGATCAGAATAATTTTGCTCAGCTCTAGTGATTATACTACTTGAATTAAGAAATAATTGTATTGCACTTTATAACAACCAGTCATGTTAACTAGACATTTGTCTGCCAGTCTACCATTCTGACAGTGTACAGCAAGGGACATTTTTGGAATTTAAATAAATGCTGAATTAAGATCACATTACATTTTTGGTTTATTCGTTTTTGTTCCTTTTCTGAAGTGACCACAGTGGATTGAGTCATCACCCACTATGAGAATGTCCAGAAGAGATTCACCAAGTTTGAATTCATGAAAAGGCTTTCCCCATGATTAACATTGACCACAACTATTACAAGAACAGCTGTAATTTCTGAGCATTCCTGGACACCTTTAATCCTTTTACGCCGGAGTTTCAAGTGTCTGCCTAAATAAATCTTCCTTATTTTAATTGTAAGTAGTTCTTTAAATGTCCTGTGAGATGATATACTTACCCATGTATCCATAAGAACCGGAACTTTCAATATCCAGCAAGTTATTTTCACAATATGCAGTCTATTAAACGAGTGCCCCCGGATTAATTACGCTCTCTGCAGCTGCAGCTGTGAAGTTGCCGTATGCTGGAAAGTGCAACGTCTCCCCTTTCAGAAACTGTTGGAATTTTTCAGATAGCGCTGTGTGGCGGAATTACGGTACTGCAAATTTAGATGTGTCGCCGGCGACACGTTCCCGCATAGAAGGGTTAAAGAGCTGCTGCCAGGAAATGAAGACAAGAAGAAGATCTCCTGTTTTCAGAGCCTTACAGGAAGGCTATAACGAAGGAGATGGCTGACACAATCAACGCAAAAAAATGTTAGGACTGTTGAAAAAAACCTATTTTCTTAAGTTAAAGGATAAGAAATTCTGTTTTAGTTTTTCAATCAGTATTTCAGAGTAACAACATACTGACCAGAAGTTAACCCCTTTGTTTGAAGAACAAGTTATATTTTGTTTTATTCCAATGTACAAATGGTTTGTTCTACAGCTATGATGGTAGTTATAAGTAGTCCAGTGTGTTTCACTTCACTTGAGGTAAGACTTAATATCAGTGACTCTGTTAGCATAGCATTTGACATTGTAATAACATGAAATTACATCTTTATAATTGTTGCTACTAGTTTCACTTTACTTGAGGTAAGAGATAATATTAATGACGCTGTAATGACACTTAATGACATCTTCATAACTGGTGCTACTTGTTCCACTTGATGTAAGAGGAATTATTAATGACTGTTATTAAATCACTTGACAGTGTAATAACGTTTAATGGAATCTTTATTGTTGGTCCTTGTTCTGCTTTATTTCAGGTAGTGGAAAATATTAATTACTGTTTTGTTAATGCTTTTGACAGTGTAATAACACTTTCATTATTATGACATATGATGATTCTTGGTTAATGTCAAATTGTCATAACAGACATTTTTGTCTAGGTCAGCAACCTGCAGCTCTTTAGCGCTGCCCTAGTGGTTCTCTGGAACTTTTTCAAAAATGTTTGAAAATGGAAAAAGATGGGGGTGGGAAATATATATTTTTGTTTTGATATGGTTTCTGTAGGAGGACAGATATGACAGTCATTCTTAACGTTTTCCAATGTTATAAAAATGTGTAGAATAAAAGTAAAATTTCAACATTTCCTTCAACAAAGATTTGCGTCATTGCCTGTGACACGTTTCTTTCAGCTGGGTGGGGTGCGAGGAAGGGGGCTGTTGTAAGCAAACTGACGGGTGTGGTGGGCCATGGAGAGCTGAGGAAAGATTCAACAATTCTTGGACCGAATCATTTGCATTCATTGCCAATACGTAAGGATTACCTGAATGTTTGCTCTGTAGCAAGAAGTTGTCAAATAACAAAAAGAGTACCGTACTTTCCGGACTATAGAGCGCACTGTAAGTCGCTCCTACAAATAATGGTAAAAAAAGAAAAAAAAACTGGAAATGTATATATAAGCCATACTGGGCTATAAGCTGTGTGGTTCAAAGCGTGGGGGAAAAGTAGCAGCTTATAGTCCAAAAAATATGTTGAGACCTTTCCAGAGAAGGCACTACATTTGCTGCCGTGTCAAGATTAAAGTTGCATCTTACATGCTCGATGTTGAGAAGCTGTCCAGTGATGTTCGTAAACAGAAGTCGCATTAAACGGTGTTAACCTTTCCTGATGAACCTCCAAGCTTCGTGGGAGAAACACAGGGGAGCTCCTTCTCACTCCTAGGCTGAAGTGGTTGGGGACTTCAGGGTTAACTCCCTTTGTGGTCCACAGCGTGTGGTGCGGCAAGCAAGAGACAGTCAAAGGTTCCTTCGGAAGCTGAACGTTTATTTATATATTGCGGTAACAAAATATACCACTAACTGCACGATCGCTCTCCTACCCCAGGAACTCTACTTACTCTACTAAAGCTCAATAACGGTCTCTATCCCAAACATGTGTGCCCCCTGCTGGTGTGGCAGTGCTAGTGAAACAACGGGTAAGAACACAATCCTGTCATAGGCACATATATATAAGTGGTTGTTTTTATAAATTGATTAGTGATTTTTGGCAGTATATAAAAAAGAGGATGCTGCTACCATTGCACTGACTTGCTTGTAGGGTTGCCACCTGCCCTGTAAAATCCGGAATCGTCCCGTATTTGGCTGTTAAATGCTGAGTCCCATATGGAATCGATATGGGACGCGATTTGTTCCGTATTCTATAAATGTCCTATAGGCATGCCTATCACGCACATATCAACACTAAGGGTGCGTTCACACTGCAGCCTGAAGTGACCCAATTCCGATTTTTTGGCAATTCCGATTTTTTTGCCAGGGCCGTTCACACTGCCAGTAAATGTGACCTGCATGCGTTCTGCAGTGTGAACAGCCAAACGACCTGAAAGTGTCCCGCATGCGCACTAGAGGGCGCAATAGCGTCAGCGTTCTCATTGTTCTGCCAACCGCCATAAAAAGAAGTAGTGCTCAGTGTTTGCGGAAGTAAACATGGAGGCTAACGGTGGAGCATAACTTACTTGAAGTTGTTGCCTGGCCGGAACAACAAATTAACAACTTAATCCTCATATAGTCCATCATAGTTGTTGTTTTTCTTCCCGCTTGCGCGTATCAGGTCGCAGAATAGTGAGATTTGTTGAGAATCAGTGACGTTCAGTTTGGATGAATGCGACCTGGACGTTAGGTCGCATTTGAATTGGATAGTATCGGATATGGGTCACATTCGAAAAAGAATCCAACCTGTGCTGTTCACACTGCCATGAAAAGATCGGATACAGGTCGCATTACGTCAAAAAAAAATCGGAATTGGGTCACTTCAGGCTGCAGTGTAACAATAATGACCAAAATAAAACACAGGAAATATTAAGGTCAGCTAAATTCTCGTTCCGGGAGCAAAACGACCCCAGAAGGCTGCGGACCGACGCTGTTGTCACCATAGATATGAATACTAGACGCCGCAGGGAGCACTGAATCCTACGTTACGTCACCGCCATCTTCTATGGCAGCAGGGCGATCGGAGCTCCTGTGCTGTGTGAACTTGTTTCAACTGTTTTACGAAACAAACTGGATTCATTGGCATTACCTTTCACAGGTAAGGATGAAAGATCAGAATTACTTGACTTTGCAGCCAGAAATTCGCTTCTAAACAACCGAAAAATATTTCCTATGTAGCTAAATTGGCCCGAAATAACCGCTGATTGTTAGCGTAGCAGCTAACGTTTTCATACTGTTTTCTAATGAGAGAGAGCTGATGGAAAAACCGCTGTTAGAGGAGAAGTTAATTAAAAACCAGAAGATTTAGTGAGGAAAGATCAGTCAGGATCAGAGCTGGAGCTGCTGTTCTTCAGTCTGTTTCCCAGCTCAGCTTCACCTTGTCGGTATTTAGCTATAAAGATGCTACGAGTCAGAGCAAAACATGCTGAAAATGTCTTTTTCTGAATGTGAAAGAAACATATACCGTATGTATTTTCTATTATACTTTTGGATAATTTCTCTTTTATCCTTGGCTTTAGCCTGTGAACCAGGACGTCTCAGAAGTCATTGAGTTCTCCCAGTGTGACCAGCAGACTGAAGCCTGTGGCCAGTGTTCCCAGTATAATAAATAAATGTTTTATTCTTTCACTTTTTGTGTATTTTTAAATATCTCAATCTGAAGTATTAGTGTATTAATACAGTTTATGTAATGAAATAAGAATAATTTACTCTGTTAGAATTATTTTCACTCTTTGCTGTCAATAGCAGAGTTGACATAGTGTAATAAATATTTTTCTTTGGAAAAAAGTAAGAAAAATATGTAGTTTAATGTTTGACAATGACTGATTTATAAATCAAAAGTCATTTCTCAATAACGTATAAAAAATAAATACAAGAAAATTATTTGTTGTCTTGAAATGTTAAATGTACATTAAATTATGGAATTATGTAAATATGTTCTTTAAACACTGTAAAAGCGTCTGTTCATCAATGTTAATATAAAAATGATCAGAATCATTTCTATCAAATAAAAACATTGTGCTCTTTATTCAGAAATCCCCCGATACAATTAAATAATCACATCAAAAGTTAGAAACTCTGTCTTTAGTCATTTCTTTGATTGCCAAATATATTAGTGTGTGTGAGAAAATGTGTCAATGACAGGAATTAACTCAAAATACTTTATCGAACGGCAGTTTCTTAAGTT